>NW_013953145.1:144165-146485 GCF_001266775.1 Austrofundulus limnaeus
TCAGATATTGTCCAAGATTAACATTCAGGGTGGATATAGCTCGCTAGCAGCCTCGCACCGAGGACCTATCCACGTCATCATTTACCCAGAATGCTTTGCGTGTAAAAAAATGGCCCCATCCGTGTAATATATTTTTAAACGTTTAGTTTAAAAATGATAAAAACTAAACAGCCTACCGTATTTTTACAGTCTTTATTTTACAGTTAAAATATATGTTTATCATGTAAAGTCTAATGTTACAACTAATCGGGGATCCCTTTAATTGTATTAAAGTGCTCGGTTCCCCTCTTTATTCCAGTAAAACAGAATAAATTAACATTTAAATCCTTTCTTAAGCACTTGTGTTCTTGCATTTACAGAAATTAATGGTCCTTTTGGTGTAAGAAATAGGCAAAAGTAATAATATTAATAAAAATAGTATTTCAAATGTTAAAACTGCATGGTCACTTGGATTATGTTGACGCCTGTAAATAATGCTGAAACACTGAAAGCAGTTTGGAGTCTTCATGTCTAATTAATTGTCACACTTTAAATTTTATTTTGCCATTAAAATAAAGTGATTTTACTAACTAATAATTTTCACWAAAGGGTCTTGCTGTTGGCGAGAAATAATGTTTAGATTTCCATAGTTTGTAGAAAATGAGCTTGATCTTATTTTACAATAATTTCATTTTTCTCCATTTTCTGATGAAGCAGCTGAAGACACCGATGCTTTGCTGCACTGCTCTCCATCAGCAGCATATTTATTTATTATCACGTGCAGCATCACTGTCTGTCACTTCCAAATATACAGTGTGTGTGGGTGTGTGTTCGGGGGGGGTTCACAGAGTGAGATGCTGTTCTCAACACTTGTTTCCTGGAGACTGGCCTATCAACAAGATAAACAGCAGATCTCATTGGGCAGGTCTGTTACAGGAACTGCTGTTTGCAGGCGTTACACAGTTTTATCATCAACAGGGAAGCAGATAACTGAACTCTGCAGACTCTGACAGACTGTTAGCAATAATTACCATTTTAAGAGCTGCAGGAGGCAAAGACACCTGCTTGTGTTAATCACTGCTGAACTCTGGATCATAATCCATTATTGAAATGTTGTAAAAGCAAACAGCCATTTGCACTGAGATCCGATCCGGCAACCATCTTGCTGGGAGGCAACTTCACCACCATGCCACCCAAAAAATGTTTCCTCCGTTCAGTTTCTGTCACTAAATAATCATTTTTGATCGTTTTTTTTATTTGAAGGATGAAACCCAGCAACACATTTTTGTTCCCTATCTGGTCGTGATATAATCGTCATCCTCCATTCAGTCTGTCCTGTCTTGTCCTATAGTGAGAGGACTGGCATCCCTCTGTACCCCCCGTCTGGACCCCCTTATMACCCCCCGCTCCAAAACTTTGCCCAGCTCCCTCTACAATCATCCACGTCCTCCACGTCTCCAAAAATCCAGATAAGTGTGCGTTCACATGATTGTGTCCTGCAGTGGCCCCAGTTTGTCTCCACGCCTCCAATGACATCACTGGACCGGAGGAGGAAGTGCGTCTGGAGAAGACAGCGGTGGGTTGTCTCRAGGTTGCCATGACGACAACATCATTTATCCAGTGTTAGGAAGTATTTAAGGCTTAATCACTCTGAAGCTTTGAAAAGAACAGAGATAAACTTGGGGGAATCAGAGTGTGATTTTTAATCTTCTTATTTTCTGTTTAAGTCGTTATCTGTTTCTGACACGATGCTCGGTTTTTAACTGAACGTCTGGAAGACATTCAACAGACGTGTGTCAGAACTGATGACACAAAATAAAAAGGATTGAACAGGAAGTTTCCTGCTCTCTCAGTCATCTGCTGTGACTGAAAATGTCTCTAAAAAAGCACAAAATGTAAAYAAAGAAGGAAGTTGAGCTCATTTGATAATTGCAGCTGATTTTCACAGCGAAGCTGAAGCTGAGTGTTGCATCTGTGAATWAATCCTGTCAAAGTCAAGGCCCGCAGGCCAAATCTGGCCCTTTTTACCATCTCATCTGGCCCTAAATGTGTTTGATTTAAATGTGAAATAGTTTTATGGCTTCGCTTTTTCTTCTCATGACAGCTGGTCAACTTTAAAGCCAAGAAAATTAAGTTTTAATTTTTCAGTAATAGAGTTTGATGCATGAAGAACAACACATTTTCCTATAAAGGCAGTGCTGTTATAATAACATCAGGTTATGTCTGATGCAGGCAAGAGGAACTCAGGTAAACGTAAAAGACTAATTTATTAAAGGGATCCCCGATTAGTTGTAACATCAGACTTTATATGATAAACATATACTTTAGCTTTAAATTAAAG
>NW_013953145.1:147217-150421 GCF_001266775.1 Austrofundulus limnaeus
ACACACACACACACACACACACACACACACACACACACACACACACACACATCGTTCAGACATTCTCCTTATCTCTCAGCTCCTTGGCTGCATCTTGACACACTAACCATGCACAAATATGGAAAGAGCAAAGCTCTGTCAACACCGTCCCAGTAATCCCAGTATGCAGCTG
The DNA here is from genome assembly GCF_001266775.1 of Austrofundulus limnaeus. Taxonomy (NCBI): domain Eukaryota; kingdom Metazoa; phylum Chordata; class Actinopteri; order Cyprinodontiformes; family Rivulidae; genus Austrofundulus; species Austrofundulus limnaeus. Next base: position 147,390 of record NW_013953145.1, read on the forward strand.
ATCTCACTTAACACACACTCACACAGTCACAGGTTCAGACACACACACACACACACACACACACACACACACACACGGATGTAGACTGTGCACACAAACGTGACATTAACAATAAAAACAGCTGATTTACCAACACAACATTCTCATCCCAACAAATACTCTCATCATCATCAAAAACACACACAGTCCCCCCCACACACCCCCACCACCCCCCCGGGAAAGTGTGAGACAGCAGTGCATCACTGTTAGCATTACATACCACTCAGATAAGACGCGAGAGGAACCGAGACCCTCGGTRGAACCACCAGATCCAGACTGAGTTGCTGATGACAAAGAATAATTTTTTTTAACGAGATTGTCTCGCAGCAAATAAATCAACGTGCCAGTCACATAATACAGCATGTAAGGATTTAGATAATGACTGCACACAAATCTGGAACAATCCAACCCTGAATGTCCAGAATTTGTTTGCAAGACAATTTTAACACAAACCAAAGTCATTTCAACTTTGAAAAACCAACAGAATACAACAAACGTGCAAAGAATAAATCCAAAATACTTTCTTTTTTCCTTGTGTTGTTTTCAGGCTGCAGAGATGAGATAGTGTAAAGGTTGGGGGGGGCGGTCAGTTTGAAGACCAGAGTGGTGCTGATAAAGAAAAGATGATGTGTCATGCTCACTTGTTTGCTAATTTAAACYGTTTTCTAATCGCGGCTCACTAATGGCTGCTATTATGATCTGTGTGATAGTTTATCTTTGAGCTGACAGAAAACACTGTCGGCCAACATTGAGCAGGGCTGCTTCACCGCTGCCAGACAAACTCTRAAATCTGTTTTCTGCTTGGATTTTAAAAGGTTTCATGGAAGTAAATGAAATATTTAAATCAGCTGAAAGATTAAACTCATTTCCCTCTGACAGCTTCAGACTCAAACAGTGCTGGCTCTAGCCATTTTGGTGCCCTAGGCGAGTTGAAGCGCAACCCCCCACCCCGAACTATGTCCCCCCCCCCCCATTTAAAACCCCCTAAAAACAAGTTTGACAGTGAAAGGTACTATGGTAAACTTAGATTTATTTGCTTTCCCAGAAAGCAAATAAATAACAACATACATGTCAACTTGTACGGATTGTCCATAAGTTACAAGGAATTTACATCATTTTTCAAGTATAAGGACGTATAGGGCAATCTCACAGATTTTTTTCAAGTCTTACTTCATTATAGTTTTTAGGACGATGCTAATTGAAAAGCGCGCTGAGCAGAGTTACAACAAGGAATTACAAATAATTACTTTTTTTCTTCTGCAGTTCGGTGCCCCCTCCAGCAGATGGCGCTCTAGGCAACCGCCAAGTTCGCCTATGCCAAGAGCCGGCTCTGGACTCAAAAAACAAAACTTCCTTTGTTTCTTTATTCTTCTGTTTTCTGTAATAAAAWCCCTAAAATTCCCCATTTTAAACAGAAACTTAGTCAGAAACAGATCTTTTCTTTACCCAAAACACAAAAAGAATGTCTGACTGTTTATTGTTCAGAAATGAAGGTATTTCTTCTGAACATTGAACTCTTAAATCTTTGCTCTTCTGCTGCAGTTTTATCAGAGTCCAGAGTCAGGAGGTCAGCAGGTCACAGAGGGAGACCTGAGCGGGTTCAGGATCCGGCTGTCTGTGGACTAATCCCTGAGCGTGCACACAGACACACACAATCGCACACACAGACCCTCAGATCTGACCCCGCTACTTCTAAGACTCCCAAACACTGGAAGGCAAAAGTCTGTTTATGTCCACATGTTGATGTTTGCATAAATCTGTCCTGAACTCACATTTGTAACGTCTGAGAGCGAAAACCTTTATTGCGAGTAACAAAGGCTGCCGGTCCACAGACTCTGAGGCAGCCCGGGGGTTAAAGGTCACGGTGAAACAGAAGTCTGTGGTCACGTGYGTCTTTCATCACTCCATCCTTCTTCACCTCCTTCTGATCGGTGCGAAACAAASTAACGACAGTCTCATCAACACTTCATTTCTGGAAATCAGTCTTCTTAAGCCTTCCATGAACACAAACTGACCATAAATCAGTTTGAAGGAAAGCGTTCTTGTAAATGTTGCGAGTAAACAGAGAAACAACTAATTTTACCGWCGTTTGCAAAATTCATTTTTTTTTAAACCTGGAAACAGGAGCAATAATAAATATCAGCTGCAAACTTGTTTTGGTTTTATTTCATAATTCAGAGGAATTACAGAGGTGACACTGAGTTCCTGTTGGAACAACAGTTTTTGAGATGGTAATTAAACACATTTTTTGTATGTCTTATGTTGTCCACCTTGTTATCTCAAAAACAGCCCTTGGAATTTGGGGGTCATCCATTTTGATCGAGTGCCCAATCCAATAAAATTGACCTATTATGAAGTGACCCTCTATAATCTCTGCAGAGCTTCATGAGAGTTGGGTATTTTATACATCCATGATGCTGCAGACGCTGTAAAGACATCTGAGATGGAACAGAGGCTGTGTCTCAATTCAGGGGCTGCGTCCTCATGAGTGTGCATGTGTCAGCCGAGTGCGGTCCCAATTTGAAGGCTCCTCCTTGTGCGGCTGAGGAATGCAGCTGAAAAACTCTGAAAAACCAAGGCCTTCCCAGCTGAGGATATCCCAGGATTCAGTGTGCAGACAGCAAACTAAACAGAGAAACAAAGATGGTGGAGTTTTTTTTTTTTTTTAACCAAGTCGGCATAGTTTGGAAATTCATCACGAACCGAGGAATTTGTTTTAAAATGTAAGTTTAGCAACATAGTTGATGAAATTCATGCTACGGTAAAATGTTAAATAAAATGTAGCTACGAGTATTGATACTGGAGCTAAACCAAAATTATTTTTCTTTATTATTATTATTTATTTACGTGTAACATTTTAATTGTGAAGTTAGCGTGTGGTCACACAAACTTATGTCAAGTGAAGGCTAAACCAGGGGTTCTTAACCTTTTTGACCTTGGGGCCCAATTTGTTGAACATAAAGTGGCACGAGGCCCAGTCAGACATTACCAGT
>NW_013953145.1:151810-155368 GCF_001266775.1 Austrofundulus limnaeus
TATATATATATATAAACAATAACAAAAAAAGACAATTCAAAAAATAAAATTGTGGGCATAAAATAAAGAAATTAAAACAGTTTAATGTAAATGTTTTAAATAAAAAAAGAGTAAAAATTAATTTGATAAAGTACAAATGAAAATACAGCCTTTTAAAACTATTGCAACCAGAAGCTGCTCTTCATATTAGTGACAAACAATAACAGTAACAACAGCTTCTTGACAAGTTTAAATTTTCTTTAAAACACATTAAAAATGTTTAAAAATAAACTACAAAAATTAATTTAAAGTACAAATTAAAATATAGTTGTATCTGCAACTGTATTTGATTTTGTTTTGAACTTCTAAAACGTTACATGGTAAAAACAGAAGCTGCTCTTCATATTAGTGACAAACTTTGGTGTTTTTTGATGAGTTACTTTCATTTTTGCTTCCAGTTTTCATTTAAAATACGTTTCCATTCTCGGCAGGTTTCTACGGTTCTTCTTCTACGTATAAAAGAAGTTGTTAAACATATGAGTGGTGCACTACTGCTACTAGTTGTGAGAAAGTGTATTGCATCTTACTCACAATCATTGTGGTCCCGCGGCCCTCTGCGGCCCAAAGTTAAAAACTGTTGTTCTTTTAAGGCCCTAAAGGTGGCGCTCGGGGCCCAYAATTGGGCCGCAGCCCATAGGTTAAGAATCTCTGGGCCTGACCATCTCATTTCACAACTGTTCCATGCAGCCTACCTGGACTGGGAAGGATGTGGCCCAGGTGGGCTACGCACTCATGAGGATGCAGCCCATGAACAAAGGACAGAGTAGAGGTCCAAACATAAACAACCTTAAAGCTGAAACAGAATCAGCTGTAAATAATCTCAAGATGTTTGTAGATTTTATTTTATTTTTCTTTTCCCCTTGAATGGACAGGGACAAGACAAAATGTGTTGGTTAGCGTTAGGTTAGAGATGTTACCTCTCAGTGAGGTCACAGGTTCGCCTCCTAGCCTCAGTTTGTTCTCTCCGTGCAGGTGTGGGTTTTCTCCGGGTCGTTTTTTTTCCATGCATGTTAGGTTGATTGGTAACTTTAAATTGTCCTTAAGTGTGAACGAGGGTGTGATTGGTTGTTTGTCCCTGTGTCCCTGTGATGGATCTAAGAGTGAGTGTATACACACACACACACACACACACACACACACAGAGTGAGGAGGACTCTCCGGGGACGGCTGAAGTTCTTAGCGGCTGCTCGGTCTTTATGTGACACCCTTTCAGGAGTGCTAATGCTGGAGGGGCATTTAACAGCCAAACGGACCGATGAGCCCTCTGCTTGTCTCTGCCAGGAAGCAGTAATGGATGGCTGGATGATGACTGAATGAGGGGAGGGAGGGGGGCGGGGGGCAGTGTGTTCCCTAACCCAATCTCATGGCGGCTCTCCTGCTGCGTTGGATGAAAGCTYCCCGACCAGCCGTCGTCGCAGTAACTAATTTGCCGAGATTTTCTGCTTGACTGGAGGCACGAGGACGATACCCCACCTCCACCACCCCCCACCACCCATCTGATCATCAGCTTCCCCTTAGCTACCCCCTCAACACTCAGGTTTTGAATTTCTGCTCCTTTTACGCACCACTCCAAAAAAAGTCTTTATCATGAGCAGAAGTTTTGGATAAAGGTCTTAAAGATGCTGTCAAAGACTTTTATTTAGTTTTTTTATATTGTTTTTGACTCTGTCATGTCCTCTCCGTGACAAAAAAAGTCTATTAAATACAATTTGCACCAATTATTGATGAAGGCAAATAAATGTTTTTATGAACTGTCTAGTTGTAGTTTGATTTGATTGGTGTTAGTAAGATGTGAATAATGAAATATCAGACATGTACTTTGGCTTTTTCATAATCTGTTAAATCATTTATTATCTGTAATCACTGACTGCCATCAACCTGGAACTGCATGAGCGTTCTGAGCTCTAACCTGGTATTGAGTATCTCTGTTTTTATGATGAATGATGCACATTCTCTTGGTTTCTTCTGTAAGTTTATTTTCACCACTCCTGCTTTCTTGTTTTACTTTYGTTAATAAATCCTTTAACATTTTGAGCCCTTCTCATGTCCATCTGCGTTCTGGGTCCAGTCGCTGATAAACCTCACAACGAGTGTTGTACCTCCTGAGATCCATCACATCGTTTTGAAGAAGTTTTGAAATTTGAAGGTGGCTGGTTTAGATATCCTGTTTCAGACGGATTTAAGTTTTTTTATTTAAACAATAAATCGTGCACCAAAATGAATGATGGCATTCCACAGGGTTCTGTGTTTGAACCAATGATGTTTACTTTATTAAAAATAGGCATGATTTCGTCACATTAATGGAAATTCTGACTCCAATGTCTTTACTTGGAACATGAACCAGCCAAAATACGACAATCATGACTCTTCGGTTTCATTTGCAAGTTTCAACATTTACACATCTGCATGGGATTAGGATATTTATTTATTTATTATGTAGAAAATCTAATATATTTACAGAGAACAAATTGGTCACAGAAGAAAATTAGACCAAGTTTTAAACAAATWGCATTTTCTGAATTTTTGTAGATTTACATAGTTATCTGATGGGAATAGTCAACTACACTAAATAAGGTCAGCATCTGTAAAACTGATGGAGTTATAGCAATAATGTTGATTAGCTGTGGACAATAAAATCTGCTGCTGGAGTTAAAATTAACACGAACTGACTCATAAAATCTATCTTCTCTTCTGCTGCTTTTCTTCCTTTTATRTCTAGACACAGATCACATCACCTTCATAGTATGTCCAAATCAGCACTGTGGCACCCTTTAAGGCTCAAATGAGTCACTGGCAAAAAGCCATAATCCTCTTCTTGAACTCTTGTATGCTGTGGCCATTTTAATAAGGTCAAACTCTGGAAGCGGATCACATCCTGRCTGATGAATCAGCTGCAGGAGGTGAGGGAACGGGCTCACTCCGCATGTTTAACACTTGGGGGAATTCAACAATAATGCACTTGCCTGRAATGGATAAACATGAGGATTAAAAGCCGGTGGATCAATAATATTGACTGGGACACAAAAGAAGAAGTGATCGCTCTGTATGACACTTCATGCACCGTATGATAACCCCTCAAGAGACGAGAAATGCACGTGTGAATCATTAACCGATCTATAAAAACTGTGTGAAAGCTGAAAATCTAACAGAAACATACTTGTGACAGAAATTCGTGCCCATTTATGTAACTGTGCGTGCCTCWTGGTGTAACTAAGCACAGTTAATTCCAAGCAATAACAACACTTGGACAACAATGGAGCTTTTCTTGAGGCTGTGCAGCACCCCTCCAGTTTCCTTACAGTTATTTAGAGTCATGCTGATCCTGCTTGGAGTAAAATAAAGTCAGTTCAGATGGGGAAACCAGATTATGACTTATTGTATATACAGTACTTCTTATATTTGTGTGTAGGTGTTTGTGACCAGGAGTTTGTAGTTAGTTAGTTAGTTAGTTAGTTAGTTAGTTAGTTAGTTAGTTAGTTAGTTAGTTAGTTAGTTAGTTAGTTAGTTAGTTAGTTAGTT
>NW_013953145.1:156087-157683 GCF_001266775.1 Austrofundulus limnaeus
TAAACAGCCTACAGTATTTTTACAGTCTTTATTTTACAGTTAAAATAAATGCTTATCAAATAAAGTCTAATGTTACAACTAATCCCTTTAATGAGAATTTTAAGCAAACTTTTAAAATGTTGCAAAAAAAGAAATGTGCATCAAATGTGTTTCCATCTACTGGCTTGGAGTGAATCAACCAGGCTAAACAAAGTGTATTTACATCAGACGATGATGTTACACAAGGCTGTAGTAAACAGGAAGTAAAGTCACAAACTCACAGGGACACATAGAGAGAAGTTATCAAGAACGTGTTGCTACTGTTGGGAAAGTTGTAATTATTTTGTCACATCAACTATTATTGGCAATGTCACTGGAGACGTAGAAAAAGAAAGGCAATTCTCTTCACCTTACGGGTACGTATATCCAGGAAGAAGCCGACAGCGGGAGGAGGGGCCAKCTGCAGCTGCCACAATTATTGGACAGCGGGAACAACTGATCGAGGTAAATGTTCGCTACATCAGAACTTATTTGACAAATGTGTTTCTATCTCCACTTTTGTGCATTAAATCTTTTTCGAAAATCCGAAAACCACCTGAAGCGTGTGTAAAAACTTATTGCAAAACTGAGTAATTTTTTGCGAATTTTCCATCCACCTTTTCTGATGCGATTAGTCAAAATGAGCATTAAAAAAAGCAATGACGGAAACACAGCTATAGTCTCTCCAGCCTGTCCTCTGGGTCTTCTCCCAGTCGGACACGCATGAAGCACCTCCTTAGGGAGGCATCCAGGAGGCATCCTGACCAGATGAACCACCTCAACTGGCTCCATTCGATGTGGAGGAGCAGCGACTCTACTCTGAGTCTCTGTAGATTACTGAACTTCTCCCTTATCTCTAAGGAAGAGTCCAGCTGCCCTGCAGAGAAAACTCATGTTGACCGCAACCTTGTTCTTTGGGTTACTGCCCAAAGTTTAGAACCAGAGTAGGAGCGTAGACCAACCGCCATACTTCTCAGCTCCCTCTTCACCACAACGAGACAAGTACAGAGTTCACATTACTGCRAGCCAGGGGATACAGAAGCAATCCACCCTTCTGACWGAGGACCATGGACTCAGACACAATGACGTCAACCAGAACACRTCATCTGATTTTAATATTATTGATGTCAAAATGTCTTTGTCACATTACTGCCACACTTGGCAGAAAAGTGAAAGTGTAATACAAGTATAAAAATCAGATGATTAAATTTGTATGGATGCTTTAAAATAAACRTTATGAATGTACAAGGCTCCTGGACGTATTACTGTAAAGAACAGGAGGCAGTGAGTAAAAAAAAAGTTCTTTGAGTTGTTGGGGGACTTTTAGAAAAATAAAGGTTAAAGTTGGTGCTGCTAACACAAGCTTTTTGCACATCAGCCAGCACCTTCACCTCCCTCTGTGAGGCTGCTGTTAGCACCTTGGATCCATCTGCTCCCCCAGATCCAAACTTATATCCTCAACTCAACCAGAACTACTCACATGCTTTGGGATTTTGGGTTAAATTAGTCTGCTCACTTTGTTACTTTCAGATGGGTAACAAGTTTAATGTGGTTTTCCAGAAAAAAATAGCTTTTTTT
>NW_013953145.1:160517-162618 GCF_001266775.1 Austrofundulus limnaeus
AAATTTATTTGTTCAACATTTTATTCAACATTGAAAACACTGAAATTTTGTCAAAGTTAAGTTAACGGGCAAACTTGACTCGGAACCAAACTTTAGTGTGAAGGTTTTTGTCAGCAGATTTCCCTCTCTCTCTTTTGTCAAAGTGAAAATCTGTGGAGCTGAAGTGTGGAGTTCTGAAGTTGGGGTCAAACTAATAGAAGGACACTGAGGTGAAGTCCACAGGCTAACATGCAGAGACGACCCCCCACCCCCCACCCCTCACTTTGGCCTTATTTAGAGATGTGACTCTTGGCACATCTCAGGAACAGCCTCCCGAGGGGGGTTAAGGGGGTCGATGCAGTCTGCAGAATCACAACATGATTACAGCTCTCCTTAAAGAGATGTACAAAAGGGGATGAAGCACCGGCTGGGTTTTCTAAAAAAAAAAAAAAAAAAAAACTCTGTTAGCTTTTAGCACTACGCCCCGCTGCCGCTAAAACCTCCTGCTTGTCCGTGCTATGCTGCAAAAAGGATTCAGGTGTCACCGTCAGCGTGTTTTTAACCTCTCAATGTCAACGTCTGACGCTCTCGCTTTCTGCCAAGCGCTGCAGAGAGCCTGTAGRCGTGCATCAGTCCGCCTTTTTCAACCACAGAGCTCTTCAATTATTCAGACGCACGTGTGAAGTCAAACATTCTCTCTTAAACATCCAACACTTGTTTTGACCGGCTTCATGTCCGAGAGGATGTTTGAAGCAGACGCTTTCAGGATTCCAGACAGTCGGGGTTCATTTTGGAGACTTTATTTTCTGTTTAATTTGTACTTTATTTTTATTTTAGCAGCAGAAAAAAAAACTCATCATCAACCAGGTGCATCAGTCAGCTAAATCCTGGATAAAAGTTTAGAACGAGACAGGAAGTTGTTTAGTCTAAATCCTTCAGAACTAACTTATTTGCTTTTGGCTCATCGGCCCAGTGATGATCCATCCCCCCAGCTCTTTTCATTTGACCTATCCTTCACCAAGGCCCAGCCTAATCCCACTAAGTTTGGGCAAAACAGAGCTGTAGGAGGAGGGAGGGCTGAAGGTGGGAGCGAGGTCAAGGGAAAACTTGTTGTGTTGTTCAGAAGTCAAAGATGTAATCCTGTGGCTAAAGCGCCACGTTCCTCCAGCCTAAACATCCTAATCCAGACAATTACTGTAGGTGAATTTTWTATTTAGATGGAGGGCTCTTTAAACCCGTCTTAACATGTTTACAACAGAAACAAAAGAAAATCRTGGTAGCTGTGAAATCCTTCCACATTATCAGCTGTTCGGAACATGTTTTTCCTGTTAWTTCTTATTTTGTTCCTCTAGTTACTTCGAGGACTTGTCTCTGATTTCACTTTAAAACAAGACAATCAAAAAGTGAAGCATGAAGATCAAACTGGACATAATGGAGAAGTGAAAGCACAGCAGAAAAATGCAGCTGGATTTAAAAAAAGAGCCAGATTGGGGGCAAGAAGTGGAGGTTTTTTTTTTTTTTTTTTGGAAACGTTGATCCTGCATTTGAACTTAACCTGACCGTGTCCTGGGACTGACGCAGCAATTAGCACCAGAGATCAGCATCAAAAGGAACGGCGCAGTGTGAAGCTGGTCTAATTAGTCATATGAACGGAGGCAACAAACCGACCGCTGCATGCCTCGGGTTGTGAAGGAGTGTGTGTGTGTGTGTGTGTGTGAGAGAGAGAGAGAGGGGCTGTTTGTGTGTGTGTGAGGCTGACTGGCTTCAGTCAACAGCAGGTGAATCAGAGTCCATGTTGGTGAAGGCATGCTTCAGATCAAAGCCTTGTTATGTCAGCTGACATGTGACCTGAAATAATCTGCCTCTGAAACGAAATGAAAACATCCTGATTAGTTCTCCGCGAAAATTAATTTCTACATTATTTTCTAATTCACTCATGGAACACACTCAGGAATCCAAAATGTACTTTTTGCATTTCTTTTGTTTCAGTTTAATTTTATGTATTTAGATTACCTAAATATGTACCTAAATTGGGCACATAATTCAGACCTTTAAAACCTGCTGTCTGTTGGTTTTGGATCATCCTTAAAGGCACAGTGTGTAGGATTTTGTCAAGTCTTTT
>NW_013953145.1:162883-164137 GCF_001266775.1 Austrofundulus limnaeus
CAGGCTGAGTCATTTCTACCTTCTCCTCTCTGTCAACGCTCTCTGGTTTCATTTAAAAGAGYCGATCATCAGATATTGTCCAAGATTAACCTTCAGGGTGGATATAGCTCGCTAGCAGCCTGGCACCGATGACCTAGTTGACGTCATCATTTACCCAGAATGCTTTGCGTGCAAATAAAATGGCTCCGTCCGTGTTAAAATATATTTTAAAAAATTTACAAAACTAAACAACCTACAGTATTTTTACAGTCTTTATTTTACAGCTAMAATAAATGTTTATCAAATAAAGTTTAATGTTTTAACTAATCGTGGCTCCCTTTAAGCTTATACAAAAAAAAAACTTCATCAAAATATTGTCTAAGTTAAAAATCCAAAGGATTTCCAATATCTAGTGCAAAAATTCCAATGTGTTCTCATCTACATATGATTGTTTATAGGTTGACTGTGAGAAGAAGCTGTGGTTTCCACCTGATTGATTTAAAAAGGATCCATCAGCTGAACAGAACTCAGGTTCATCAGAAATCCGGCCTCTGGTGGCCTGTCGGCTCTGCAGGTCAGCTCTGACATGTAATATGCAGAAGCAGCTGTGATAATGGGGATTTACATGGACAAAACAAAAGTATGCTCATATAATAAACATATTTTCTGCCTGCTGTGTAATCTGGTAAAAAAAAAACTGTCGTGGAGGTGAAAGGGTCGGGTCAGAACAACAGCCATTTCATTACTGTGGCTCAAATGTCCCAGGATTCAATTGAATCACAGGGCGATTATTCTTCCTCAGATTCCACTCTGCGGGGGATTGGCTGTCGTTTGTCGCTGACCCYTTCACGCGCCGACCATTTATCCCCCCGAATAATTGTTCAGACGGTTTGGTGGTCATATCCCTGAGTGCTGCGGGTGGGGGGCTCAGAGCGTGGCGAGCCGTCACCGATCATCTTGTTATCTCCTGCAGCTGAGATGGACCAAGCTGCAAACACTTCTGCTACAGCTCGCCAAAATAAAAGTCCAAATGGTTTTTAAAAGCGCAGAGGGAGTTTCGTCAATCGATTCATAATATTTTAGACAAATGGCACAAATATTTGTACTTATTTGGTTAAAGAATGGAGGGGTTTTCATTTTTATTTAAAAATTTTCTTTTACTTGTGTAAAACTAAAATTAAATCAAAAAGAAAAAAATTGTATAGGTCTTCTGGACGGGTTCTTCTCTAATGAAACGTTTCGTCTCTCTTCCAAGAGACTTCTTCAGTCTGAGAG
>NW_013953145.1:166016-168475 GCF_001266775.1 Austrofundulus limnaeus
CTCTCAGACTGAAGAAGTCTCTTGGAAGAGAGACGAAACGTTTCATTAGAGAAGAACCCGTCCAGAAGAACCTGGATTACTGAGATGCATCAGGATAAAATTAAAACAGTTTTAAAATCTCAAATCCGGCACGTCCAAGTATATTTGGTTGTCAGTTTCCCTGCATTGTTCACCAAATTCCCTTTTTTCCACAAAAAATCCCTGCAAACTGCAAACGAAATCTAGCAAAACAKTCGCTATAAAGCATAACTTTAGCTAAAAGCTAAAGGGAGCATTAGGAAACAAAAACAAAAGCGAGAAAACCAACATAATGTTGAATTTAAACATTATTTCTTTTTTAAATAACTCATAATCCACACTCTTCTTGTGTCTTGTATTCTCGGTTGTTTTTACCACTTTAACCATGAGGGCTCGATGATTATTTATCGTAGAAACGAAGACACGTTGCTTTTTAAAATCTCTGCTTCCATGTGTGAAAAGCACCACCGCAGACCACCATCTGGGCCTTGCTGCCTGTGTCTTTAAGGCGGATCTGGCCCCTCRAAGTGTGAATAATATTCAGTAAGGAGGGACGCTTAAGTTGGAAAGCTTTTAGCACATTATCCGCTGGCAATTGTGAGGTAATCTGATTTGCCGGCGCAGGTCTCTTATTAAATATCTGCAGCAGCAGATTTGCATTCAGGAGCCTCCTAATAGGTTTAGCCGCCYGGCCGGTCTCTGGCTCTCTGTGTGTATATGTGTGTGTGAGAGTGTGAATGTATATGTGTGTGTTATGCCTCTCACAGAGGAAAGAAAGTCACATTGAGGACACACACAGAAACTGACAACACAGAGGTCCTCACTGGGAGCACGATGCAGGTGAAGTCCTCTAAGCTTGAATGTGGCTCCCTCTAGTCTCTCTGACTGCTGGGATCCAGATGTGCAAATATTCTGCATCTGTGGCTCCAAACAAACAGCTAAAGACAGTAAACGGATATATCGCCAAGTTCAAACCATCCAGAGTCGACTCGGTCCACATTTGACCCAGAGCTGGGCGACATAATGTTTTAAACCCATCAGTTTTTACTGTGTGGAAGGAGAACTGGGCGCCAATTTGTTTCTTATCCACCTTAAAACTTAATTACATTATTTTCCTAACTCMCTGACTTCAAGTGGGGAAAAACAAATCAACAAAAACACGTTGCTGAAACAGGGTTCAGTCATTAAAATCTTTTATTTTGCTGTTTTCCTAATTTAGTTTCTCTCAAAAACAGTTTTGAACCTCAGATTATCTGAAAAGATGAACTTTTGAACAGATGATCTGTGCTGGGATCTGTTTTACTCAGTGGGTTTAAATAATAAAAAAAAACACCCTTTGTGTATTTTTCTCTTCCTTTTCTAATCCCAGCATAAAACATTATGAAACAAGTAAAAATGACAGAAATCTGAACGCAAATGTCTGAAATATAGTTATTGTTCATCAAATTTGAATAAACAGTTTGTTAAAGTTGCTTAAAAAGAAAACAATCAAAATGAAACGACTGTGTTCTAGTTGGAATTAAATGCATTCAAATCAATTTAAAGAAAAGTGTAAAAATATTAAACATTTTAATTCATCAGATATTTGATTTGATGAAATTCTTTCAACTTTCTTTGGCCTTTTAGGATTTGTTTTATGATAAAACTCTCCGTCGTCTCTCGTGTTCCAATAAAACCACGAGTTTATTGTTTTTGAAGCCTTTAAATGAGTGAGTAATCTTATTTTTCCTAACATTGTGCTCACAGTGAAGGATTTCCTCTCATATATTTGCAGATTTGTCACTTCAGTCTGTCATCAGCCTACAKTCATAAACTTCTCACATTCTTCCCTCCCAGCTCTCCTCTCTGTGGGCTTTGGATCTTTGGCATGAAATATAAAAAATAAAAGTGAGGTTATTTAATTGGCTGCTGGTTTTCAGGGCCTCTGTGGGGACGGAGCGCGCGTCACGTGGAGGCAGAGGCCCTGATTGGAGGGGCTGCCGGGAATTATAAGGGGAGGGGGGAACCGGAGCGGAGAGTSGCACAGAAGCAGCTGGCCTCAGGTCTGACACGAACCAGCCTTCCACCATGAGTCCAGCAGGACCCAGAACCCTGCACAATTAAAATAATAATAATAATAATAACAAACAAAATCCTCAAATCTGGGACAAAGTGCGCGCGGCTTTCCTGAGTCTGATTGTTTTTTCTCCTGGAGGCTGAAGGCGCGCAGCTGCTGGAGGATTTCTGCTGTTTTCTTTGAACCTGAAGAGGAATTTGTTGTTGTTTTTCCGCCCGACATGGAGTACACGTCGTCCCCGAAACCGCAGCTCTCATCCCGGGCGAATGCTTTCTCCATCGCCGCCCTGATGTCCAGCGGGAAGTCCAGCAAGGACAAGGAGGAGGAGGAGAACACCATCAAACCTCTGGGTAGGAGGAGAGGAACAGGAGGGCACGGATACACA
>NW_013953145.1:171520-172569 GCF_001266775.1 Austrofundulus limnaeus
TGATGATGATGATGATGATGATGATGATGATGATGATGATGATGATGATGATGATGATGAGCTGTCTTCATCAGGAGGATGTTTCCAACCATCCGGGTCTCGTTCTCCGGGGTGGACCAGGACTCCAAGTACATCGTTCTGATGGACATCGTCCCGGTGGACAACAAGCGGTACCGGTACGCCTACCACCGCTCCTCCTGGCTGGTGGCCGGAAAGGCCGACCCCCCTCTGCCCGCCAGGTGAGAACACCTGAGAGCATGGCGCTTCTTGGATTTATTTCTTTTTATTCTTTTTCCTACAAAACAAACCGGAAACTGAGGAGCAGAGTTTGGTCAGGCTGTTCAGATTATATTAGGATTATAAACAAGCTGCTTCAGTTTGTTCTGACCCAGACCCACAGGTCCAACCAGAACCAAACCTATTTTAAAACACTTTTAAATGGTGATGATTCATTTAAGCTTCTGAGTGGTTTAATGTACAAACTGCACATTAAGAGTCATTCAAAAATAAAATATATTTTATCATCATCAATTTGTTTAAAACAGAAAAAATAATTTATTAATAAAAAAAAGGTGACTGGCTAATTTTATTGTTTAATTCCTGTTTAACCCTTTATTTTTAATTCACTTTGTTCCTCTGAGGAGCTTTAAATGATTATATGAAAAAAATAAAAAAGATTGGATTTGATCAAACTTTACCAGGAGGGTTTATTTCATAATATTTAACACTTGAAAAACAATTTAAAAATGAACGTCGATGTTATAAAATAAAAACATTGTGACCAAAAACTCTCTTTTTTTTTCCTTTATGTTTTCAGTTGAACTTTTAACAGAAACGCGTTTCTAAACGAACTCTAATCAGTCGAAAAAGCAAAGCGCTGATTGGTTGAAAGGTTTGCCAATCAGAGCTGACGTCTCTCCTCCCTCCTGCAGGCTCTACGTGCACCCGGACTCTCCGTTCACCGGAGAGCAGCTGATGAAGCAGATGGTTTCCTTTGAGAAGGTCAAACTGACCAACAACGAGCTGGACCAACACGGACACGTCAGAAC
>NW_013953145.1:174974-176139 GCF_001266775.1 Austrofundulus limnaeus
GACTGATTGAAAGCAACATGCTCCGCCCCTTAACCCCCCCACCCCCTCCCCCCCATCATGCACTGTGGGAGTTTGCTGTGGCTCCTGCGCCGCAGGGGCCCGGCGCTGATAAAAACACACACATTTGTACTCCTCTGCTGACAGATATTGCACTTTCCTAACCTAATTGGAGGGGTGGGGGAGAGGGGGGGGGCTGCTAATGCGAGCACATGGCTCTCATGATGCAGACCACTTGCCTGTCTGCCCAACAACACACACACACACTCACACAGCCTCCCACTAACAATTTCTGTCACTGTGTTTGACAAGTGTTGCATGACAAGACTGAAATGAGCTAATGCACTTTGTGGGATTGTGGATTTATACATGACGTGCACACGCACACGTGCATATGCACATTTGTTCAAATAAAATTAGAAAACACAAAGAAACACATGTTCACCTGTTGTATAAAAAACTTAATAAAAAGAAGACAGCCTTTCAATTTGAGTGACAGAAACATGATAGTAACATATAATACAGCCCATTATACCAGGTTTTTACTTGTTTTGACACCAACAAGCTTAAAATTGTAGAGGTTTATGTTGTGAAGACAATGATGACAAAAATAATGATGAGCAGAAATAAATATATCTGTCAGTTTATAGAATCTCTGATCAAAG
This sequence comes from Austrofundulus limnaeus, assembly GCF_001266775.1. Lineage (NCBI taxonomy): Eukaryota > Metazoa > Chordata > Actinopteri > Cyprinodontiformes > Rivulidae > Austrofundulus > Austrofundulus limnaeus. The sequence continues at coordinate 175,637 of NW_013953145.1, forward strand.
CTCTGATCAACATGGATTAAAAGTTATTTTAAACAATTAAAGGTGGCCAAAGAAACACAGAGATTTATTTTGGGGGCTTTGTTCTTTGGGTTCTGCTGCAGGGAAAGTGTTGAGAATCTGATCCACAAGCACTCGTACGCCCGGTCCCCCATCAGAACCTACGCTGGAGACGAGGAGAACCTGAGCGAGGACGGGCACACGGCACACAGCAGAGGTAAGAGCCGGCTGTGAGAAAGAACCAAGTGAGAAAAATCAGACGGACGGAGATGAATTCAGTCTGATAAAAATGTTGCACGTTAAAGAAATCAGTGGGGAAATGGAAAYGTTTGAATTAAGACTTTACTGTCAAACAGTTGTGTAACATTTATTTATGTTGTTAGCTTTGGTGACAATTATAATACTGCATAGCGGTATGTACAGCGGGTAAAATAAGTATTGAACACGTCACCATTTTTCTCAGTAAATATATTACTAGAGGTGCTAATGACATGAAATTTTCACCA
>NW_013953145.1:176980-179480 GCF_001266775.1 Austrofundulus limnaeus
AAATTCTCCTAAATCACTCGTACGCACAACTTAAGAACAAATCTGTGCGTACGAACAGTTCTTGCATGAGGCCCAGTGATTCAAACTAAAATTTGAACTTTTCTCTGCTGCAGGTTCAGCGTTTACCGCCTCAGACAACCTCTCCCTGAGCTCCTGGGTCACCACCACCTCGGGGTTCTCGGGCTTTCAGCACCCTCAGTCCCTGTCGGCCATGGGCGCCGGCGCCGCCTCCTTAGCCCACCCCATCCAGGGCTCGCTGCCCCCTTACAGCAGGTTAGGCATGCCGCTGACTCCCACCGCTCTGGCTGGAACCATGCAGGGCAGCGGGCCGTCCTTCCCGTCCTTCCACATGCCCCGCTACCACCACTACTTCCAGCAGGGGCCCTACGCCGCCATCCAGGGACTCCGCCACTCCTCCACGGTCATGACCCCCTTCGTATGACTCCGAGCACCGACTCGCTCCTCATCCTGTCTGCACCGGTTCCTCCAGTCGTTGTAAATAATTCCCCTGCAGTGAGAGAGCCGACGGTTGGGACGTGAATCTGAAACGGACTTTGGTGCTCCTTCARGACCAGCAGACCTCCCCTGTGGTATTGTAAAAAGACTGACGACCTCAACAAAAACTTTGAAACCAAATGCAAGATGAAAACACGTGCATGTTTATCTCAGCCTTTGAAGAACACAAAGAAAAGTCCATTTAAAAAAAAAAGGAGGAACCCTGTTTCTTCCAACAACAGCTGGCTGCCGTGTGACCCTTCAAAATAAAAGTTGTTGGACAGTTTCAGTTTGAAGGACAGGACGGTCGTACAGATTAGACTCCCAGCTCTGCRCTCTGGTGATAATAAAGTCAAAATGTGTTTTAATACACTTAAAGAAGAAAAAGAAACGCAAAAAACAGAAACATTTATTCWTAGACAAACTATAGGACGCATGCTGACTGCAGTAGATAAACACGTTTCCCTGTATGTGATAASCTGGGAAGGAGGAGCTCACCTGTGAATGAAGTGAACTTTATTTAAAGGCCTGGTCACACCAGGAAGCAAAGAGCTGAAAACCTGCAGCTGCTTTTTTATTGACACTTATAGTATAACATTCTCAAACCAACCAAGCTGTTTATTACAAAGATCCAGGCCAAAACAACTAATCCAACCACTGGAGTAAAAACTGAATCAGATTAGTGTGCATGAAATACTGTGTAAAAGTTTTAAACCCACTCTAATTGCTCCCTAAAAGTCACAGCTTCTTGTAATCTCCTACAGAAGTCTCRATCAGTTATTCTTTGGGGTTAATTTTGTTTGTTTGTTGAACATTAGAAGCATTTTCCTTTGTTTTTGGTCTCTCCTTTTTACMTGATCATGACAGTGTATTATCTTAACATATCCAAGAAGACAAAATAAGGAAAAATAAAAAGTGCTAGACCTAAAACAGCAAAGCAATAAGCTCTGCCATTAAAAAACAAGAAATAATCCAGTAAAAGTGATGCATCATCCTTTCGTTATTCATCAACAGCTCTTTTAAATCACTTTGTTGGCGCTACTTTATAATAATGTGGTATCTTCAGTCAGTTCTATAGATTCAACTAAATAAATATAAACTGTGCTTGGTGACAGGCTGCTGTTTTTAAGGCATCTGAAGAAGATTTTTTTTTTTTTGCTAAATTATCTGTTTTAAACCAACCTGAAACTGGTTTATCCCTCTACKTTAGGAATCAATTTTTAATGACTGAATGGTTAAAATGTCAAAATGAGGCAATAATTCTCATCGAGAACTAAACACAAAATAAGAAAAGTCATAAAATCAGCCCACAAAAACAAAAACAAACAGAAGCAAAGTTAAAGACGTGTTGCTCAAGAAATATTTCAAATGTTGCAAATAAGTCAGATTACTTAGAAGATTTATTTTAACAGAATCGATTAAAACTTTTACACAATATTCTATCAACTATTAATATGTCAGATTTTTCTTTTAACCTAACATTAAAAAAAATATTTAAACTGACTCTCTGTGAAGAAGTCAGGAATAATAATTAAAAGTACAATTAACTTCTCAAATTGGCTTAAATTCATTTATTTTTCAGAAAAGGTCACTAAAATAAGACAGTAAGGTTTCCAGCTCCAAACATTCTGCGTGAAAGTGTAAAAAATATTTATTTTTTTGTAAATTTGGAACTTAACCAAGCAAAATGATTAATTATATCCTCATTTGATGCACTCTTTAATTAAATTTATTGAAGTAAACTGAAAAGAATCTGTTTCTTCTCATCTAACTGGCTTTAAAGCAAACAGAAGCAGCTTGTCCTCAGCTACCTGCAGCCTTTTGGCCGACTGAAGCAGGTGAGCTGATAAACGAGCTGGTCCTGGTGTCGACAGGACTTCCACACCTGGAAGTAATGGTTGTGTGGCTTCGTTTAAAAGCACACAGAGAAGAGGAGGCTGGAAGCTGCACGGGTCTGACCGGGTTTGCTTTTGGAAAAAAAACTACGACAAAAAGCTGCAGCTGA
>NW_013953145.1:181258-186174 GCF_001266775.1 Austrofundulus limnaeus
TGAAGGTTGGATGGATGGATGGATGGATGGATGGATGGATGGATGGATGGATGGATGGATGGATGGATGGATGGATGGTTGGACGGATGGTAGAAAGAACTCAGACCAGTTAAGATCCTGAACAGGACCATGAAGCTCCCAGGCCTCTGCTGATGGCCTGAGTTTAAAGTGAGGTGGAACAGCTGGATGAAGGTTGGATGGATGGATGGATGGATGGATGGATGAACAGACATCACCACATTCCAGCCTTGGAAAACACACTTTTAATTAATGCTTCTTGACCAACTCCATGAAGTTAGAAACAGTTTTACTTCTTTGTGGTTGTTTTGCCCAATTACACAATGCTCTGCTGCATTAGAGTGTTGTGTGGGGTTCAGGGCTTTCAAAAGTTGTATTATTTGCTATTAAGCTGCAAACAAAAACACTAGATAAGTTGGTACTTAGGTATACAATTACTCATTTTACTAAACTTGATATGTAATTTTCATAGTTTAAAACAAAACAATTGCATTTTTTCCAAGGAAAAGAATCTGATAAAGATTTATTGTTGCAGTGATAAAAGGAAACAAAAAAGGATTCATAGACTTACAGTCATTAACACAAAGAATATAAACAAGAAGACAGATGAGTCTTTAGTTTGAGACTCACATGTGTCTTATTGACTTCAGTGCACACACTTCTACACACTTCTACACACTTCTACACACTTCTACATATAAACACACACAGAAGTCTATCACCAGAGCCATCAGCCGCCACCGCAAACCAACTGACGGATCGATGGCTGGACGTTAGTCACTGTTTCACCAGGAAGAAGACACTACTTCAGCCCTGATAAGAATCGCTTACATCCTTCGAAAATAAATAAATAAACAAATAAATAACATCCAGTGTGGCTCTGATTGGATTAAAGGGAGAGAGGAAGGGCGAGACGAGCCACCGTGAGGTATGGCCCAACAAATTGGAGCTAACAGTTGGGCCAGAGAGTCCATTTTGGGGCATAATTTACACAGTGAGGAGCATGAGCTGAATCTAATGTCATTTCCATCAATTTTGCATTTTGGCCCCCTTTTCCCCCCTTCCCTCAGGCTTTTAGTGGTCATTTGAATGGTCTGATGGAGGACAGCCGGTAAGCATTAGAATGCTTGAGACGACATTTAGCAGCAGAGTGAGAGGCRGTTTCTTTATGGTGTGGTGACTGGCTGCAGTACGGTGGTGTCTATGCACCCCTGCACCATCTTGGAAATGGCTAACAATATGCTAATAGGTCAGGAGCACAGAATAGCCCCAGACAAGCCACTTAATGGATRTTTTATCTGCAGGTCATGGAGCCCCATCAGCTGCAATCTCTCTTGACAAGACGTGCCAAGTCAAATTTAGCGATAAAGTGCTTTTAACAAACAGGGCACAGAACGCTTGGGGCAGGACAAAGGACACAAACACACAGATATGTTTGTGCTGAAATGTCAGACCTGTTGGCAAACAATGGAGGATCGTTTAAGGGGAAATGTACCTTGAAGGTAAAGTTGTCTGAGGACAAACAGAGATGACGAGACTTCCTGACAGAGTCCAATCTAATTCCACTTCCTTCACTAAAATTGTTGTTGTATTTTTAAAYGTGAGGATTTTAATACAACTTCATGAGGCCAAGTTTGGTCTGAGAGTAAAGGTTCTGCAGTGAGTCTGAACAAAGTAAACAATGTAAGATCTGAATTATGAAATATTAGTTGTGGGGTTCCTCAGGGTTCCATGCTAGGACCAAAACTGTTTATTTTATATGTGAATGACTTGGTCAATTTGTCGAAGCTTTTAAAATGTATTCTGTTTGCAGATGACACAGTATTCACTGAACAGATGTTAGAGGTGATACAGACAAAATTTAAGAATTTAGGAAGGTAAAAACTTAGTTTCAACTTAATAAATTGTTGTTGAATTTGGATAAAACAAATTATATTTGGTGGATCTTTGAGGAGCCTCCATTTTGTTTCAGCTGAGAAGTATAGTCCCTTCAGCGTGTTCTGGGTCTTCCTCTGGGCCTCCTCTCAGTGGGACGTGCCCGGAACACCTCACCAGGGAGGCATCCTAACCAGATGAACCACCTCAACTGGCTCCTCTCGACGTGGAGGAGCAGCGGCTCTGATCTGAATCCCTCCCGGCTGGCCGAACTTCTCACCCTATCTCTAAGGGAGAGCCCTCGTGACCATGGATGAGGGTAGTAATGTAGACCGACTGGTAAATCGAGAGCTTCGCCTTCTGGCTCAGCTCTCACTTCACCACAGCACTCCCAAAGTTGTCACACCTATTTCATTCCAGCTCATTAGTGTTATAAAAAATATTATCCTGATAAACTTGGTGTTTATTTTGTTTGGTGTAATACTTAAAGGTCACAGTGGATGGCATTATGTTTGGCTTAAAAGGAGCCACATGTAATCACTTAGCAGGTGTGTTGATTATAGTGGAAAACAGTTTTTTGATTGTTGTCTTTTTGTTTTTTCAGCTATGCTTTTTGATTATTGCATTGCAGCAATCGTGTAAAATTTTTGATTACTCTGTTAACGTAAGTCTGCAACGTTAAGTTTCACATGTTGCTGGAGAGCGCAAGATCAAATAAATGCTCTTCAATTGTGATCAAGCCTTCATTCATTGGATCCAGAACAACTATGTGTCAACTAAGTGCCAGTCTGCAGCCCCTCAGTGGCTTAGGTTTGTTTTATTTTCTGTTAAGAACAAGTCACTATACTACTTGAGTACATTTTATGTCAGAAATTACTCAAGTAGAAAAAATCTGATACTTTAAGACTTTTACTCAAGTATTACTTTGAGGTACTATATGCCCCAAATGTCCACATAGTGACTAAATGTCCTCATAAGCATAGTATGATATCAAAACCATGTTCACAGACTGTGACAAAGACAATGAACTTTGCTATGCTGAATCCTGAATTTAAAATGTAGCTGGATGTTGTATATGTGGGTTTTCTCTRGGCACTCCGGTTTTCCTTATTGATAATTAAATAATAAATAAACAAATAATAAAATATAACTCAAACTCAACACAACTCAATTAACCCCTGGTGTAACATATGAAACACGTTCACTTGTTTGTGACAATAGGTTCAAATCCTGGCAGGGTTTTATTGCTCTCAGATGGTTTACAAAACACTGTTAGATTCTTTACTGCAAATCTGATGAGATCAGATGTGGTGACCTCCAGAAGCTGTTTGTTGAGCAGTCGTTACATAACTTTACATTAAACATTCAACTTTAAATATTTGTTTCCTCATTCTCAGCATGCACCAGAGTGACCGAACACTCGTTCTCTTTCCGTGTGTGAATATAAATTTATGACGTTAAGTCTCCAAATAATTCTCATTCTGTAATGTTTACCAAAACAAATGTMACCAATTGTTCCTGATTTGTGAAACACTCCACAGACAAAATGTTTCCAGTTTCTGTGATGCCTCTTTTTATACGGACGGCCTTTCAGGAGGCACTTCTACTGAAAGCTGCTGCAGTGTATCAGCATCCCATCCCTGCAGGTGTCAGCCTCCATCTCTCCTCCCCATCTTTTCTCTCTCGGCCCAATAAACTCAGCCCATCTCCTGCGTCTCTGCGCCGTGGCAGTTGTCCAGCCCAACCTCTGCCTCTCCAAAGACAACACGGCCTGATATGGAACCAGGAGGGAGTCTACTGCATAACAAGGACTTATTATGATGATGAAATGTCCTACAAGGTCCCAAACACCCTCTTAAAGAAATCTCTCCCGCTCTGAAACGGGGAGGCCAACCCTCACCCCAGAGTCGTGTGGAGGAGGGGTGGGGCTCTAACCTGATTGGATCAACGGCTCAGAGGGGACTCGTGTAACGAAATCAAATGGCCGTCAAGCCTCTGTCATGCATAATTAATTGGGTCTTCTACGACCAAGTACAGAAAAATCTATGGTCATTTGATTAGGGGGTTTTGGAAGGACTCTGAAGTGCATCGCTGTCTGAGCTGCTTTTTAGCTTCGACACCCTCCCCAGTGAGGACGGTGTCAGGACCACTTCAGCAGAAACAAAACTAAAAGTCCCATTTCTGAGTTTTCAAACTCACATCTGGTTTGGCACCAAAATTTGTAGACTTTATTTTTTTGTTTTTCTTGAGCGGGAAACGTTGGGGCACGAGGTTCCAGCARAGCGGTCACAGGGAAAGTTAACTTTTAACTTCATTTCGTGCAGTTGGTGTATTTATCTATGCATAGGTTATGCAAATTAGCTACATAAAAGAACTATTAGCAGTGTTTGTCAGCAACTTCTTTTTTTTCCCCCAGATTCAATAAAAACTTACATTCATTTATTTCCCTTAAACATTTGAGACGCGCACTGAAACCATTAATCATTTTAAAAGTGAAATATTTTCTTTCCCAAAACATTTGTGATACATCAGATGTTAGACTCAACCAAAGAGTAAAATTAACTGAACAGAACCGGTGCTGAACCAATTTTCACAAAACTGGGAAAATTACAAATCTGATTATCTTCGAGGGCCAATCTCAAACAATATATTTTTTAAAAAGAACAAAAAAATTAGTTTTTTTTCCTGCAGATTTTTCTGTTTTGTGAGTCCTGAAAACTGTCAAGAATGACTGAAGAGCTTCAGGAGTAGAAAAGCATCAGTAATTATTTAGTTTAATCAAAACCCACCTGTTTAGAGTAGCCTGTGGAACAGCTACGTTTACATGTACAAAATTTTTTGATCGGATTAAAATGTATTCAGATTAAATAATCCGAACGTGCTGTTTACATGTACAAAATTTTTTGATCGGATTAAAATGTATTCAGATTAAATAATCCGAACGTGCTGTTTACATGTACAAAATTTTTTGATCGGATTAAAATGTATTCAGATTAAATAATCCGAACGTGCTGTTTACATGT
>NW_013953145.1:187873-188913 GCF_001266775.1 Austrofundulus limnaeus
CTACTTCCGTGTTACAAACGTAAACAACGCTCCTCTGTGCGCTCAGGACAGACCTGTGTCAGCTTTTAATAATGGTAGAGGCGTCATTACTCCCCGGTTGAGCTGCAGCCTGCAGATGAAGCAATACGTGTTTTTTATTTTTATTTTTTGCGAAGCAATGTCTGCTGTTTGTCTCCTTTTTTATCTGTTAAGAGAGTGTGGAGGAAAAGTTCTGCACGGTGCAGCGCAGCTGGAAATTACAGCGCTGCTGCCCCACCTCCCCTAAAGAGCAGAACCAGGTGAATGAAAGTCAGCAGACATGCGCACACAGGTCAGTTTTCTACAATCAGAATAAGATGATCTGATTACCGGTAAGTGTTTACACGAACRTCATTTCGACTATCAATCGGCATAACCCACCCTTTTCATTCGGATTAAAAATTAATTCGGATTGAACTCAATCGGATGAGAATAATCGGAACAGGCTTTTTACATGATGGCCATTTAATCCGATTACTTATGTCCATGTAAACGTAGCTAATGATCAACATATTTGAAGTGTATTTGYTTGATGATTTTGATGATTCCATCTGACAAAATGTACAGTAAAGCTTATTGCTTGTTTCATAACTGGTGACTGTGTTATGTTTTTATGATGTAAAGCACTTTGAACTGCCTTGTTGCTGAACTGTATACAAATAAACTTCAGTTGATGATCAAGAGGTTTAGAAACTTTGAAAGTTTTAAAACTCAGGAGACATGTGTGAACTCTGAAATGAGTTAGGATAGAGTTGAAAGTTCTGTGAGGATGTTATTGATTTTCAACTTAGTACAAATTGTACAAAATTATATTAAAGAGCCCACAAATAGGGTGGCAGGAAAATCTTTTAGAACAGGCACCCTTTAGAWCCACCACTGGCTACAGGCAACAAAGAATGTTAGCATTTTTCACTGCTGGGATTTAGATCTTTAGCTGGTGCTGAATGTTTTGAAACTGAGAAATATACGATATTGGCAATATATACATATAAATGTGTATATATGTGTGTGTGTGTGTGTGT
>NW_013953145.1:190504-193018 GCF_001266775.1 Austrofundulus limnaeus
GGATTAACTGTGGACGCAAGAGGAAGCTGTCTGAAAGGGATGTTATGGTCTAAAACCAGCAGTTTCACTTTCATTGTCTAATCCCTGTATATACATTGTAATGAACTGTGGCATTTAGCTGATGATTAATGAGGATTAATATCTAAATCAGCGACTGCGTGTTGTGAAATTATACTTACAAAACATCAATGTGAGTGCATCGCACATAAATATGTCATCACGTGGTTCTAATTAAAGTAATTGCAAAGTGGCAAATAATACTTGTTGACAGTTTTTCTGAGGATTAATTGCACACGATATGATTTTGCCTGACTTAGTAGAAACAAGTGGACAGAGCTGAAAATTTTAGTGTCGTGAAACATTTTACTTTTTCCTCCAAAAAAAAAGTCTGCATCTTGTTTATTAACTCATCATTAATGTGTGCATAACAAAACTTAAAAGTAGCTTAAATAATGCAGCAAACAGGCCTGAATCATCCCACAACAATGCTGTATTATCTGTGCGTGCATGCTGCCACCTTTAGGACATCAAAAGAAAAGCAGAGGAAAGAACAGGAAGGAAACCAGTCAAGTTAAAGTGCAGCAACTTTTATTCCAAAAGCATAGATTCGAGAATTAAAGATGTATATACTTACATGTGTGAATAAATGATACACAAAGTGGGATAACCATTGCACTTCAGCAGCTGCACAGTCTGTATGTACTTCTGTGCAAACATGAAAATGTCTTTAAGAACAACTTTGTTACAGTTTGTTAAAGACACAACACTCCTTCTCATTTTAGGGAGATTTTACTTTTTTTCTGTTTGAGTCACTTTCCTCAAGGAAAGAAGTTTCAACAGCAGGACTTTATCTCTGCTTGTAACGATGGTCCATTTGTTGCAACYTGTCATCGCCATCTCTCCATGAAAACACCAGAAATTAAAAGAAAAAATTCAAATCTTCAGCATTGCAGCTTTTGGTTTTTTACTCAGTTCATCTCCGCTCACACGCTCCACAGCAACACTTCGAATCAGCTRTTCCTCTTCCAGGCGTAAATGAAGATGTTTTAGGGGGTCCATCTGTGCTTTTAGGACAGTAAAGATGAAGGTGGCGCACTCTGTAGAGTTACATCTGCTGGCAGGAAGGAGGGAGGCACAAAGTCTTCCTAGTTGGCTGGGTGTGGCCGTCCCTCTGGGATGAGCGAGGTGAAGAAGGTGCTGATGAAGGACCAGGCGACGCTGATGGGGCTCGGTTCCTGGACAGCAGCGGCAGCTTGGACCCGGTCCCCTGGACCCCCAACACCTTCCTCACCTCTGTCATCATCCTCCATCCCTTCGTCCATCATACGTTCCTGAGACGGGAGTGAAATATTTTAACTTTCAGATGTTAAACAGGAATATAATAACACTACATGGGTTCTGTTATCCACATCTGATGTGCATTATTGAAGGATTTCAGATGCTACGTTTGTTATTTAAAGCTCCGTTTACACTTTTTAACCTCCACTTTTAACATCAAGCTATCCAAATAATGGAAAAAGGACAGAACTGCAGAAAAACAAGAACAAAAACAATTTAAAAAACAGTTGCATACAATTCTTGCTTTTATTTTTTCTAAAGAGAAACAAGGATTTCTGCAGATTTTTTTTCTTTCCAGAGTGCATAAAAGACGACCAACACCCATCTTAATTATGAAAACCTCTCTTGATAAGCCAAAAACAAAAGAACAAATCAAACATCTTGAAATTATTTTTTAAAGAAAGAGACAATAATATATGTTTATCCTAAATGCCTTACAAAATCCATTCAATTTCGATTCATAAGGGTCTGAATTAATCACAATTTGATTCAATCTGCTTTAAAAATAATGAAAATGGTTCAACTGTGTTCAGGGTTCCTACAGTTTAAGGCAAGTTAAATTTAAGACTTTCTAATGCCAAATGAAATTACATTTAAGACCAATTTCACAATAAACACAAAGAACAAAAAAATAAATAAATAAAAACTGGCAGAAACTCATGAATATTCCTAATAAACCAATTGTTTTTAACAATATCAAACTGCGTTTTTTGTCAAATATACCAAAAACATTCTTAACAGTCAGTTTTAAACTTTATTTAATTCCTAGAAATTCTCTAACGACCCAAAATTTGGAGTTTTAGGACCCACGGTGGGTTCTCAACCCTAATTTGCTGTAGATGAAAACTTAAAGTGCCTGTGACATCAACTTTTTTGTAAGAAACGTGAATACATTTTTGGAAATATAACATTATTAATATATGAAAGAAATTTTGCGATGTTCAGACGGACGCTTGTTGAGATACAGTGGGGAAAATAAGTATTTAGTCAGTCACCAATTGTGCAAGTTCTCCCACTTAAAAAGATGAGAGAGGCCTGTAATTGACATCATAGGTAGACCTCAACTATGAGAGACAAAATGTGAAAAAAATTTTGAGAAAATCATTTCGTCTGACTTTTAAAGAATTTTTTTGCAAATAATGGTGGAAAAGAAAAAGTATTTGGTCACCTACAAAC
>NW_013953145.1:194117-195345 GCF_001266775.1 Austrofundulus limnaeus
GTTTGTAGGTGACCAAATACTTTTTCTTTTCCACCATTATTTGCAAAAAAATTCTTTAAAAGTCAGACGAAATGATTTTCTCAAAATTTTTTTCACATTTTGTCTCTCATAGTTGAGGTCTACCTATGATGTCAATTACAGGCCTCTCTCATCTTTTTAAGTGGGAGAACTTGCACAAGTGGTGACTGACTAAATACTTATTTTCCCCACTGTATTTGCATGTGAAGCAACAGGAAGTGATGTCAAACAGGAATGTCTGCATGTGAACGTTAAAAAGATGTCACCAATTATTTTGAGACAGATTACAATCATCCTATTTACAAGGTGTTAACATTTTTAAGACTTCTGACAGATTGATTTAAGACATTTTAAGGCTAATTAAGGCCTTAGTTTTGGATTGATGAATTCAAGGCCTTTTAAGACTTTTTAAAGATCTGCAGGAACCCTGAGTGTTGCAAAATCCAAATTCACTTTATTTTTTTCTCTTCACCATAAACAACAGGTTTTAAGGACAAACTTGTAAATTGGAGTTTAGCCTTAAAACAAAACAGTCTCAAGCTTCAACGGTTTTAAACTCAAAAAGGAATYGACAGTGACAATGTTGTTGGATGCTTTCATTTATAAGACATTTAGAATTGTTTTCTTTTTGAATAAGATGTGACGGGTTTCAGGAGAAGGGGAGGGTTAACAAAGTATAATTCTGCCCACTCCTTTTGAGCATATGAAAATTATTTGTAATGTTTCTGTGACCTTCTGTTGTGTTCAATAAAACTTATTCAAACAAAAAAAGAAAAGAAAAATGATACAGTTATAACATTTCATCACTGAGGATTTCATTAAGATGATTCGTAAAGTTTAAAAGTAATAATATTGGTAATGTTCAACTCACCATTTCCTGGATGTCCTGCTGTCTCTGTTGGTCATTCTGAGCAGCACCGGCCCGCTCTGCTCCTCCGAGGTCCTGCTGCTCYGCYCTGAAGGCAAACCAACGTGCCTGGTGCCTGAAAACAGGACGAGAATTCAAGGAAAACTTAAGAAAACTTCCTGACAAGGTATAATAAAATAGGAGCATATATTAGTGTTTCTGGACAAGACTGTGTACAAGTGTGTACTTGTACCATAGACTTAAATATCACTAGACTGAGTCCTGCCCATCCTGTACACTGGTAGCCTCTGTGACAGCATGGAGGAGCAGAAACAGAGACCTAACAGAGCAACAGCTCACAGC
>NW_013953145.1:196643-198274 GCF_001266775.1 Austrofundulus limnaeus
AGTCAGGGTCTCATCTGGTAAGGTCTGAGTACAGGTCTCATCTGGTCAGGTCTGGGTCCAGGTCTCATCTGGTCAGGTCTGAGTCCAGGTCTCATCTGGTCAGGTCTGAGTCCAGGTCTCATCTGGTCAGGTCTGAGTCCAGGTCACATCTGGTCAGGTCTTATTCCAGGCCACACCTGGTCAGGTCTGAGTCCAGGTCTCATCTGGTCAGGTCTGAGTCCAGGTCGCATCTGGTCAGGTCTGAGTCCAGGCCTCATCTGGTCAGGACTGAGTCCAGGTCTCATCTGGTCAGTCCAGATCTGATCTGGTCAGTCTAAGTCTCATCTGGTCAGGTCTGAGACCAGGTCTCATCTGGTCAGGACCTCGCGCTGAGGTTGCACTGCATAGAGGCGCGTCCCCCCGGTGGTGGATTGGGGATCCCTGWTCTTGGTGTATAGGGGTGTGCCCAAATAAGCTGAAAGGCGAATAGGGTACCGTGAACCAAWAGCAGCCGGGCAGGTGGGGCTCGATAGCCTTGACAGGCAACCCACCAAGGAGAAGGAAAACTCTGATGTAAAACCTGGGTAACGTCAACACTCCTCAGTCGTCCACCCCCAATGGATGGCAAGTTGAAAAGACTTTTAAATCGAGCGGACAAGGGACCGGCCCCCAGCACCCGGTAGAAGGAAGTTCTAAAATATCATGGGACCCAGCCTGCTGCACATTGGGCACGGATGCTGCAGGTGGCCCTATGACCGTGCCTATGGCCTGTCTGGTGGGGAACCAGGCGAGATGGGCCAGTAATATAGTGACTGGAACAACCTTTACTCTGGCCCCAGGACCTGATGCTTATGTGTTGGGTCCCTGGCAACCAGAGGGTTTAGTTCCCTGGGGCTCAGTGACGGCGATGGCTTCTGCCACTGCTGTCGCTGTGTCTACAGGGAGTATCTAGTGYGAGTGTAGCCCCTTGACTGCACCCCAGCGGGGAGTGGTCGGAGCCTCACAAGCTCTGGGGTCTCCAGGTGATGAGGACACCGACATGATGTTGGTGAGTTATATTCTGTAGTTTTAGGGATGATGGATTTTATACAGAGCAACTTGCATCATTGTAAAGATGCAAGCACATTGTTGTGTACCTGCCTTTGTACGATGCATAGAGACATAGCCTTGATCCAGGAACCTTGGATAGTTAAGTCTATGGTACAAGGTCTGGGACTCCCTGGCGGCACACTTCTATATGTGAGAAGCCGCAGACCCAGAGCAGCAGTAGTCCTGACGAGGTGTGAAGCCGGGTTCCTACCAAACGCGTCTTGAGCAACAAAAACGCTCCTGACAGGGCTCTAGACTAACTTTTAGCACTGGTTGCACCGGTGCGCCTAACATTTTTCCTTAGGTGCACCAATCCAAAAGTCAGGTAAACTAGGGCTGCACAATATTAGGAAAACCTGCGACGTGCGACAACAGTGCTTAATATTGAGATGATGATATGATTAGCTATAAATGAACAAATACATAAGCATGTAGTGTTGATATCTTTCTGCTTTGCGTTCAAAGCCAAGAAAACAACCTAAAAAAATAATCATTTCGATTCCAGCCTGAATTTTTTTTTAAATATGAAGAGATCCATCCAGTTGACCAAATACATAAAGGGC
>NW_013953145.1:199274-204681 GCF_001266775.1 Austrofundulus limnaeus
CACTCTGTCCTCCTACCTGAGACACCCTGTTGTCCTACCTGAGACACTCTGTCCTACCTGAGACACCCTGTCCTCCTACCTGAGACACTCTGTCCTACCTGAGACACCCTGTCCTCCTACCTGAGACACTCTGTTCTAACTGCTGCCTCTGACTCTCTGTATCCAGCTCCTACATCAACAGATGTGTTTTACTGCCACCTGAATTCAGTCAGCTTTAAAAAGTCAAGCAAATCATGTGTAAATTATGAAGATAGCAGATTAAATTAGAGAAATAATCTGTGATTTATGAATGTAAATTATAACAGGGAATCAATAAATATCATCAGAGTGGGCCTGGACTCAATCTTAGCATTAAAAAACAGTTTAACTGATAAAAAAAACCTCAATAATAGATAATGTCATCACTAAGTGATTGCTAATGTTAGCTGATAGATAACTAGCAGCAAGCTAACTTTTYATAAGAAAAATAASAGTCCTGTCCWACATTTTGACTTATTTTTGGTCCTTTGTAAAGAATAAAGTTTTTCCAAGAGCTGGACGTTATCAGACCCTTACCTGTTCCAGTGGCTCTGAAGCTCTGACCACCATGCTGTTTTACAGCAGGCAGCTGGAATAAAATGCAAGGCTTGGTTAAAAACCTAGTCATGCAAGAAACAAAYCATTYATTCAAAGTGCRACAASAAATCTACAAAAAGTGTGGGGGAAAAAAAAAAGAAGAGGCAGGAATGATTCAGTCAATATTCAGCCTGAATAAACTGTGATTGTGTGCAAAAAATACCAGCAAACCTCTAAAACAATGCTTTAAAGAAACATGAGAAAAGGATAAAGTAACTTTGTGCATATCTGTTGCAGATGCTTCTGCATGATTTTGAATTTTTTGCAGCCTTATTTATGCAATATCTGTGATAAACCAGCAGAATTTCTGTCGTGCATCTTTTCCGATTAGTACTCTGTTTTAAACTTACCACAAAATACAGTAATGAAATCAAATGTGGCTGCCTTGTTAAGAAAAGAAGACACGCGCCGCGCCCCCCACCCCCCCCCCCGCGTGTTAACTCGGCTTGTCAGGATCAAGGCTTTGTCTTTGACTTGCCCTTCAAAGAGATTAAGATGTTTTTGCATTCATCTTAATAGGAGATTTTCATGTGTTTTACATGTTGAGGATAAAGTGTTCTYGGATAGATAAATGCAACACATGCACAGGTTTTCAGGGAAAACYKTTTGCTTCAAGACACCTGATTAACGCAATCAAKAGCTCATAGTTTGTGCGAGAAACAACCAAATTTCCATATATTAGAGCTCATCGGTCATCAGGTAAGTGTCTTCTATGATTGCTGATATTACCCAAAAACCTCTGTTTTACCAGCCCAAAGCTGAGAGGCTGTAACCTTTCCTAGAATAATCTCAACATCTGCAGAAAATATTTTGGGGCTGGCATGTTTGAGCTGCAGGATATATATTTACTGCCACTTTYAATCAATGCTGGGGAGCTGTGTTGGTTAGTTAGCAGGGAGATCTTTGGACAGAAATGTGTCTTTATCTGGGTTTCTTCTTAAACCATCTCTGAGGTGACGTGACTTCCAGCTGATCTACCTCAAAAAGTTTCACTAAATTGTTATTTTTTATGAACTAATAAAACAAACATAAACTAAATGAAATATATATTTCCATGGCATTTAGGGGTTGAAATGACAGTAAGTTATCTTTTAAAACAACATGGGGTTTATGAGGGGGTCCCTGGAAATTCTTTGCCCTCGTAAGGGGTCCCCAGATCCAAAAAGTTTGAGTTTCCCTGTCCTAGGTTAAGAAGCTTTACAAGTGCAGGACAGGGAAGGGTGTTGCCCAAACTCTGTAGGATTAAATGTACTTACCGGTAAAATTAATACTCAAAAACAAAAAGTCCAGAGGTTTAGTCAAATTATCAAAAAGATGGAGAAAACCTATCAATATGACTAATTTTAAACGCTTCTCATAATCAGTAACGACCTGACTCAGCACGTCTTTTCTGTCGTTGACGTCTGCTGTTCAGAAAAAAATTGATGCTCATTCAGAGACGCTGCAGCTGTGTGAGTGAGCTCAATAACATCAAAGTAGAAGGTGAAAAAAAAGGTCTAAGTTTTATTTAATGGAATTTCTTGTATTTTTTACACTAACTGTTATTCGAGAGGTTTAGAATGAATATTTAAAATCAAATCAATTTTGTAAATATATTTGTTTTCCCTCATTACAGCCATGGAGAGGATCACATGTTTAGTTTTTCTTACAGGTTAGTGTTTTTTTTTTCTTTTCAAAATAAAACAGCTGTAAGAAGTCAGATCTGTTCAAAGTGCAACGTGTAGAAAATGAGATGAATTAGGCGTCATCATTATGTTTTTCTCCACAGGACTWTGCRTTCTCTCTATCAGAGCCACCAGGTTTGTTTTATTTTTTGCTCCAAAGTCTTGGGGTGAGGCTCAGAGCCTGTGCAGGAAGCAGTGCATCGACCTGGCCACCTTCAGTTACCTGGAGGACATGGATAACATTCTTTCATTTATCGAGGGCAAGTATGATGACGCCATCTGGTTTGGGCTTTGGAAAGGGCAGACCAGGAGCTGGCACTGGTCTCTGACCGCCGAAGATTTCTACCAGGGAGGAGAAGAAAACTATTTTACTTTTTTATGGCTCSAAMAACCAACTTACCACTGTGGGACTTATAAAAACGGATATCTGGGTGCCATTCCCTGTTCCTCTGCTCTACCTTCWGTTTRYTTTGATGGTGAGAAGTATTTTTGATTCACAGACWATTTAAAATATAATTAAAATTTCTGACATTGATGCATTCTTCAGTCTGATCATTTAAAACCTTTTCTAAATTTGTTTCATTTTTGTGACAAAACCACAAAACCACATGTTCTTAATCATTTTCATAAACTAAGAAGATCGTTCCTATTGAAAATGATACTTTGTTTTAGCAATTTCAAAATAAAAGCTGTGTCTCACAAGGCAAATAACTCAATAAAATATTAAAGTAGTATTAAAGTAAAAGTATTTTGCAAAGAGTAGAGAAACAAATAACCATCAGTGTCAAAGGTTTTTTCTGTTTTCCTTTTAAAATCTGCAGGTTGATTCTGAAAGTGAATGAGTTGATGCTTGTAGTTTCAATAAAATCTGTGCGGTGTCGTGAAATATTTGACAAATGAACACAGGAAGTTATCTAACAATTAGTTTTTCAAATACCAGAGAGAACCCACATTGTAACCAATAAACAAGACTGATTTTTGTTTTTATGTTCTCAGCAACAAAAGCAGGAATGGAGCAGTACGTTCTGAACGAAGCAGGACTGAGCTGGACTTCTGCTCAGGCCTTCTGCAGAACCTCCTACACAGACCTGACCAGTGTGAGGAATGAGGTGGAGGCCGCCATGATCCACAGCTTACTGGGTGGAATGGAGGTGTGGGTCGGTCTCTTCAGAGACCCCTGGGTCTGGTCGGACCAGGCGGACTCCTCTCTGAGGTTCTGGCCGGCGGATCAGCAGGTGTGGAGCGAGGATGTTCAGGACTGCGGGGCTCTGCTGAAGACTGAATCTGGTCGCTGGGGGGGCCGGAACTGCTCGGAGCAACACCCCTTCTTCTGCTCGTGCAAAAACACAGGTTCTGACTGATTTAGTTTTTAGTTTTTTACATTTTTCTTTTTTTTTCCTTGCATACTTTGTATTAATAAGTCTACTCATGAATCAAATGTTTGGCTCGTTCAGGACATATGTCACTTTTAGTTTTTGTAACTTTAAAAAATTTCTAAATATTTCACTTCATATGCTATCTTTAGCTTCTTGCTAGCCTTTTGCTACTTTCAGGTTTAGCTAATGTTTCGCAACTTTTAGCTTTAGCTTTTTAGGTCATGTTTACAAGTTTTAGTTTTAGCTAAACTTATGCTGCTTTAATCAGTGAATTACTGCTTTTAGTTTCTCTTCCTTCATTTAGCTTTTAGCTGGTCTTTTTTGGACTTTTATAACATTTTGCACATACAAGTGTTTAGTTAGCACTCTGCTCCTTTAAGCTTTTAGCTAATGTTCTGCTTATTTTAGCTTTAAGCTCAGTTGCAGCTTATTAAGCAGTTTTGTTTTAGCTCAGTCTTTGTAATTTCACAGAAAATGCAGTCTAAAATAAAAAATATTTATTGTTGAAATTACACTTCTTTTTTGTAGAGCAGCTGTTTTAACTAAAGCAAAAGTAAAACCTCTAACTTGTGCACGATTCTCTGTGTTTTTCTGTTATAGATACCAAACGGACGTATATCAAAGTGAAAATCAACTTAAAAGATTCAGCTCTGGATCTAAATAATTCTGTCGTGCAAAATAACATCTTGAAGCAGGTAAATCAGTTGTTTTTTCTTATAATGCGAAGTCAGATGCAAGGTAAAAGACAGTTAAATGTTTTATATTATTGCACTAAATTAACTTTTAGAACACCATGGTGTCACATTAAAACATAAAATAAGGAGTAAAGTGAAATTTCTGTGACACGCAGCAGTTTATTTAAAAGAAGCTGATTGGACAAATGTTTGGTTTCAATCAAGTCAGAAAAGAGGAAATTTATAATTAAACTACCGTAACATTAAAATAATGTTTTTTATAATTTTTCAGTGTTGAAGCTCTAAAACCACTCTGAACAGATCATTTATCAGATGTGTTGCTCATTAATGAAACAAACATATTCAATACAAGGTTGTTTTTCTGTCAGGTTTCAGAGATAAATAATGTATTTTTTAAATGTTTTGGCAGATGAAGCTAAAGCAGAAAGAGGATGGGATCACTGTTATGCAGACACAATGGAGAAAACAACCAAATGGAAAAATCTTTGTCAAAGAAGCTCCTGATGATGACTGAGGCTCTGCTGGATTTCATTTTATAGAATAAATAACCTAATTACAGAAAAAAAAAATCCAGTTGTTATCATACCTTTAAAGCTCAGTTAAAAACTTACCTTTTTAAATCTGCATTTGTTTAAATTTGCTCTGTCTATTTTTATTTTATTTTATGTTTGTTTGTGTCTGTTGAAGCACTTTGTGATCCCCATCTTAAAATTTGCTATATAAATGAAGTTTTTACTTACTTACTTACAAAACATAAATCTTAATAGATCTGTTTAAGATGCTTTATTAGTTTAAGTTTTTCTGTCTGCTTGCCACGCCCACCTCACCTGTTCCTCATCACCAGGTAGTCCCAGCTGCAGACCTATCCCCGCTTTCAACACATCCTCAGTCCATTATTATTGACTCTCACACAACTTATACGGTCTTCCTGTTATTCCTCATGATTCCTTTTTTATCTCCTGAGTTTTTAAATCAATATCAATCTCTTTTCAGAAGCATCAGGTCTAACACTTAATCATAATAAATGTGAACTTATGGCCATACATGATTGTAATAT
>NW_013953145.1:205681-206128 GCF_001266775.1 Austrofundulus limnaeus
ATTATACGGAGCACAATGAAATTCCATTTAAGAACACCCATTTCAAGAAGACACACATGACAAAAAACATGGGGGAACATTTCTGCTTAAAACTTCAACTCTATTTGTCTGTTTGCTAAATAACTCAAGAGTTGCTGCCATAAAATCTTAAATTTGCTACTTTATGTTTTTCTTAAAATGTTTATGTGTGAATAAATACAGGTTTATGAGATTTGTGAATTATTGAATTGTGTTTTTATTTAAATGATTCACGTCAGCCTTTTCAGACTAACTGTAGACTTGACTGATCAAGACTCTGACATCAAGAGTTGAACATGATGGTGCTCAAAATCAAAATACATTTTTATTTAAACAAAAACAAAATCTGACCTGGCAGCAAACTTTTAAAAACTCAGGAGATAAGTAAGGAATCATGAGGAATAACAGGAAGACCGTATAAGTTGTGTG
>NW_013953146.1:0-1785 GCF_001266775.1 Austrofundulus limnaeus
GTGGTGACTTTCAGAGTATTGTGTCAGCGTATGGCTGCTTTTAATTTTTCTCTGAGAAGAGTATCGTACCGCAGTCTTTTATTTCAGCTCGATACGACCTCAAAATGTCGACTTTTTAATCTTCTTAGCATGCATTAAAAATCAAAACAGTTCTCTGTTTTATTTCTCCTTTAAAACTTCGGCCTTTTTTGTAAAGATAGCAACACAAACACACATTCATTCACACCTTGAGAGTCTCAGTGCGTCCACTGGAGCTCTGTAGTCATGGATACATGAACTAGCTTCTAGATTTGAGATTTGCATATCACTTTAATCAATCAAATGTCCACCATTTGATTGATATCTTTTGATACCTTTGGTTTCAAACTCTGAAGGTAGATAAGTGCACACACGTTTCTGCTTCTCGTTGTTTAAAGCATTGTTCAACATTTTAAAATTCACAGTTAATTCTTTTCAGTATAACTCAGTTAAAATTAGAAGTCAAATAGATTGTCTCATCTACGTATGGTATTCTAATTTGGAGTAGGTAACTGTTTATAAAGACAGAAGCTGTCGATGTGAAACACATTCCTTTGCAAAAGAATGGGACAGAACACTAGCTTTAAACTAACCAAGATCAACTTTTGAAAATTAACTTGGATAATTTTAAACTAATTAAAGTTGAACAATTCTAGACACTAAGTAATTATTTACAAGGTAACATTAAAATGCTGAGTATTTTAAAAGTTGTTTACAGAAAGGGGCTTTGATTAAACTGTTTTGAAGTCAAGCTGTGCAGCTGCTAAATGGGTTTTCACACTTAAAGCACACAGTTACTTTCCAGCAGTTCAAACAATGGAGTGTCAATGCGCGTGCATGAGCGAGGAGGTTAGTTGAGAAGATGCGAAATTGAACACAACATCTCGAACGTCATACTGTATCACAAAAGGCTGTAGAGACAAAGAGGCACCGAGACAAAGAGACAGGGAGTGGCTATTTACATACATTTCAGTCGGAGTTGCGTGCGGGCGCACGTGCACACGACTGGTTCGGTTCTGACCCTGATCAGAACCGGCTGAAATACACATTCGTCTGCTCACTGAGCCTCCGTAGCTTCAGTTCACAAATTAGCTCACAAACAAACAAATCCCTAGGCTGTCGTAACACACCAAACGGACTCACAACCTCAGATTATCTACAGACAATAACAACAGGAACGATTTACCTTCTAAATCGCTATAAAGTTGTGGACTGGTTCCTACACGAGCATGTTTTGGAAGTAAACAACAAGTTGTGAAAAGCACAGCGGTGAGATGCGATCGTTTCCGGGAGGTTTTCACAATAAAAGTCTGTTAAAGCTCACACATAGTTGAACAACATGAATCGTCTTATTTTCTCGTGTCCTGATAAAGATCTACCGATCTGTAAGTCTCACACGGGTGGACCAATAAATATGTAGGGTAATTTAGATGTTTAGAATTCTGAACTAGATAATTTGTGAATATATTTTAAATATACTATATTTAAAAACATATTGTTCCTCGGAGCACCACACTTCTTAATTCGATCAGATACTGACCCAGGAAAGAAATGAAAAACTGTAACTTTATTGTGATCAGTCTCAGAATACATTTAACCCCATTGAGTTCTTATCTTATCATGGTCGGTATTTCTCATCAAGACACAAAGAAAATTTGAGATTAGTTCAAATTGGCAACTTCTCCACAAGCGGGCGCGGGGCGGGGCGGCTGTGGCGGAGTGGTTAGGGGAGTCGTCCTGGAACCAGAAGGTCACTGGTTCGATCCC
>NW_013953146.1:3422-7324 GCF_001266775.1 Austrofundulus limnaeus
AGGCCTCTCGAGACACAGTGGACAGTGTGGAGAGACAGTGACAGAGAAGCAGAGGCACAGAGACAGGCCAGGTTTTTCTCTGTGTTTCCTATTGTTGCAATAAAACTCAGCTGATCATCTCACGGACTACCTTCATTCTTGGACCACATATTTCTGTCTTTGTTAAATAAATATTGCCACAACAGGAGGTTTTGGTGTTTTCCTTCTGCTTGGTTCCTGCTCCTAATTGCACCACCTGCATGCAATCACCCTGATGACATCCTGGGCTTTAAAAGTGTCTCCAGACGGATGAATCCTCACTGATGCATAACACTGTTTTTGGTAGTGCTTAAGCCTACAATAGTTAGTTGAAGTTTATTGTTACTTACCAAATGTTTTTGCTGTTCAAGGAAACCTTCGCCGTTACATCATCGGGAGTTTTGGTCTGCCCAGGATCATCACCTAAAGGAACCAAGGACTCTTTTAAGGTCTTGCCACTCTGCCTGAAGAAACCTTTTACCTCTCAAAGGAAACCTCACCTCTAAGCCGATCTGTTCTTCAGAAACCTGTAAGAAAGGATTTTCATTATCTATAATATTTATCATTCAAGATCCAATCTTTATTGAAGAAGACGCACCTGGACTCTTCCCCTTTTTTCAGATCCGGACTTGTACATTTTTCCCCTGCACCTGTAAATAAAATCACTTACCTTTTTCATTTGCCTCCTGTGTTTGGTTGGTCAGTTCCACTTATACTCCTGATTTTCTGAGCTCATGTCACCACTATTGCATTTGAAATCACCCCCTTGTCCTGCTACCCAGGACTGTCCCATTTTATGTGTTGTCGGTGCTGTTTGTGGTGGATAGTATGGAAGAACAAATGCTGGACCTGCCCCCTGTTGTGAAAGTCCCCCACTTCTTGCTGGACATTCTTTTGACCAATTACCAATTCGCCCACACAAGAAACAAACGTACGCATTGTAGTCCCCTCTTCCTCTCCTTTGTACTTAACCTTTACAGTTAAATCTTGTCCCCCTGCCCCTAGCAGGTGGGTGTTGTTTTTGCTGAAAATTACAAGCCTGATTCCCGTTCAGCCCCCTTGCTCCAGGTGTTACAAAAACCAGTTGTGGCTCGGCTTGAGGCATTACCACAAACTGAGGCATTAGTATTGTAGTGTTTTCTTTTGCCTGGTTCATTTTATCTCAGATCTTTCAGTTTAGCCTTTGCTAACTGTGCTTCCAATGATCTCGTTTCTTGTTCAGCTTGTTTTTCTCTTATCTCTTTATCAATATAATGAACCATGTAATCACTCCATTGATAATAATTAAGTCTGTCTAACCCCACAATACGCTCCTCCAACTCCTTTTTCACATTTTCGGACTGAGATTTCACCACAGCAGACTTAAACATGATCCAACTAGGCCTGTCAAAAGCTTGATCCACACCAATTTTTTAGAGTCCCAAAGCTCTCTGACCCTTGACAAATAAGCTGACCCCCGTTCATCCTCCCGTGGAAGGATATTATTCAACTCTGCTGACTCCATGTTTATTGGAAACCTCTCTTGAATCATTGGCCACAATGCATGTACCCAACGTTCTAAAGGTATGTCATCCGGCATACCAACTGAAGCAACCACAGCCTTTAGTTCTGCCAACGCTCCCCAAGACGTACAGGCACAATATACCGTCCTAAAGTCTCCCAGACTAGGCACAATTCCCGAACAAGCTTCCAAAACAGCCTAGAACTACCAGACCCCTGCCATGTGGCAGTTATACCTTTAAATCCCAAGGAACTGCCATATGGCAGATGTGAATAACCCTTCTTGCCATCAATGTTATGTAAATAAGGCCATTACATTTGCAAGAAGTAACTCTTAAGGTGGAAACATACGCGCTCAGACGCCGACGGGTTGATGTGCGGTCATGTGGTTGGTCGGCAGTCGTTTTCGCACAAACCTTTCATAGTTCCTGCACACTGCACCGATGAGCTCGGGGGAACCCCTCCCTCCCGCTGAACCATACGTCACTGCATGGAATTTCTCCCCTCAACAGCAATGCAGAAAAAAAGTCACTCACCCGACGGATTTTAATCCGCATCTGTCCTGGTTAAAAAGCTCCACATTTTCAGATTCCTCCGTGCCTGTTTATCTGTTATGTCTGTTTTTCTCCATTCATGAGTTTTTTTACAGTTTGACTTTATAAAACTCTGCTTCCTGGTCGGCTCGGGGAGCGAGTCGTTTTTTTCTTCTTTTTTTATCGAGTGGTTGAAGTAAATGCAGCGCATAGCGCTGTCAGCACAAACACGCATGAGTTTTTCTCGGTTTGTCTATCTTTAAAACTGCTCAAAACAGTATGCTCTAGTCAGAAGCGAGTTTTTGTTTTTTTCTTCTGCTGTGTCTGTCCGAGCGCTTTCAGTTCAGACCAATCACACATTAACGTCGACAAGGGAGGGGGTCAAAACGTTCTGCCGGGGGTTTGTGCCAAAAGGGGCTGTCGACATGGCGTTGCAGAGCCCAGTGACGTAATTTTCGTCATTAAACTGCGACAACCCGTGCCGACGTCGGCAGTTCGCAGGGAGTATGTTTCCAGCTTATGGACACTCTACTCAGCAACAAGTTGGTCTCCATGGAGCCCAGAGGGACTTCAGTGTAACTCCTGGAACTATTTTGGTTTGATGCCCCCCCCACCAAAAAAAATGTCAACATTACCAGAAATTTAGATTCAAGATTCAAACCTTTATTGTTAAATGCTGTTACGGGGTTGTGTATATTTGTTTTCTCTCTTGCAGGTTAAACCTCTGCCACTAATCATCCCTACTACCTGCAGGTGTCAGCAGCCGCATAAAAAACAGACGAAGAAGACGACGAGCACGTTGGTCACAAACTTTAACAAGCAAGCAGGTTGCAGAGGAGGCGTTATGTCAGCGGTGTGGAGGTATTTTCTGGTGAACGAAGGTGACAGTAGTAAGGCCGACTGCAAATTATGTTCAGCGAACTTGTCCAGAGGAGGAAAAAACCCTAGCAGCTTTAACACAAGTAACTTGATAAAACATCTAAAAAACCAACACGACAGCGAGTTCAAGCAGTTTTCTCAAGGGAGCGGGAAACAACAACAACCAACTTTGCAGCAAACTCTGCTGAAGCGGGAGAAAATGTCCAGAGACAACCCTCGCGCTATGAAAATCACAGAGGCTCTTGCTCAVTACATTGCTCTTGATGACCAGCCATTATCCGTTGTTGACAATGTGGGATTTCGACGTCTTCTTGGTGTGTTGGAGCCGAGTTATGAGATTCCTAGCCGCCGCCACATTACAGAAACAACGTTACCTAAACTACACGATTTTGTGAAGWGACACATTCAGAACCTTCTGCAAGACGTTTCGGGCCTTAGTTTGACGACTGATATTTGGACAAGCAGCATTAGCCCGGTGTCTCTTATTAGTTTAACCGCACAGTGGATTGATGAGGATTTTACACCACGGAGGGTCATCTTGCACGCAAAACCATTTCGGGGTTCGCACACGAGCCAGGCCATCGCAGATGTGTTTCATGACATGCTCCAGGAGTGGGGGGTGAGCAAAATCTCTGTTCATGTTGTGCTTCGTGATAACGCTAAGAACATGATAAAAGCCATGACTGATGCTGGACTCCCGAGCTTGCCGTGTGTTGCACACACCCTCCAGCTGGTGGTTAACGAGGGACTTTTGGCCCAGAGAAGCGTGTCTGATGCAGTGGCTGTCGGTCGAAAAATCGTTGGACATTTTAAACACTCCACATTAGCCTACTCCCGGCTTGAAGATATTCAGGTACAACTCAACCAACCACTTAAAAGACTCCAGCAGGACGTGCAGACTCGCTGGAATAGTACCTTCTACATGTTACAGTCTCTCATTGAGCAGAAGAGGGTTCTTGGAATATATGGATC
>NW_013953146.1:7579-11153 GCF_001266775.1 Austrofundulus limnaeus
ATTTAGTTTAGTTTATTTATATAGTTGATGGTACAATGTTCTAATATTCAGTGAGGGCCCTGTAACACATTTTAGACAACTAGAGCCGATCATTAAAAGTTTTACATCTACGATGAAGATGGAATAAAAAATAAATCAACTGGAAGTCTCTTAGGTGTATATATACTATAACTCACAGTTAATTTAATTAACATTTAGGTGAAAGATATGGCAAAGTTGTTTAAGATTCAGAAAGTGTTCAAATGTAAAAAAACTATTTGGTTAGGTTTGTTTTTTTTGTACATGCTGTCATAGTATGGTTATGACAGTAAAATGGTTTTAAACCAATAGTAATGTACTTTGTTTATTTATGTTTGAAGTGTCTAATGAAAATAAACAGTTTAAGTTAGTTATAAGGATTTTTAAGGATATTTATTAGTACTTGTATCGGTACTTGGTATCGGCAAGTACTGTAATGTAAGTACTTGTACTCGTACTCGGTTTTCAAAAATCTGGTATTGGTGCATCCCTAATCCTAACTTTAGTGTTTTGTGGCTATTGTGTGTTTTGTTGTGACTTGTGGGTTAGCAGTACTTTGGTTAAATGCCTTTAGCATTGTAATGATTACCAGCAGGTTATTTGCTTGCAAGGGGCAAGATAATCTTTTGTGTGAAGCTTTAATGGCTTGATGGGTGGAGCTTTTGCCCACTTGTGTGGTATTGCAGCCATTTTGTGTCACAAGCCACTTTGTCAGCCTTGGGCTGTTGGATCCATTTAGTGTAGTTGGTTTTGTGTTGAGCCCCATTTGTGTTGATTTAACGTTGCTTTTGAAAGATGGCAACAGATGATGATTTTCTGAAAGAGCCTAGCAAAGAGCAGCTTGAAGGTTTTACAAAGGAACAACTCCTTCAGTTAGCATCTTGCTATGAAATTGAGCTCTCTACTGAGGATAAAAAGTTAAAACAGACTACAAAATTTGTCATTATACAAGAACTTGTTGCAAAGGGCATTTTTGTCAACTTCACTACCAGAGGTTGAATTTGTAATGCCTAAATTACCTGTGATGTCTGAGGCAGCTGTTGAGTTAAGGCATAAGGAGTTGGCATTAAAGGAGAAGGAGATGAAAAGAGAATTTGCGTTGAAAGTAAATGAAATTATGTTGAAACATGAACGTTTCATGAGAGAGTTAGAGATGAAGCAAGTCTCTTTAACAACAAAGCCTGAGTTTGATGTAGCTGATGAGACTGGTTCCTCCTTTCCATGAAAAGGATGTTGAACGGTATTTTCCTCTTCTTGAACGTGTTGCTATCACTTCAAAATGGCCAAAACAATCTTGGACACTACTCTTACAGAGTGTTCTTGTTGGCAAAGCTCAGGAAGCTTATTCTTCTCTGAGTATTGAACAAAGTTTAGATTATGACTTGGTAAAAAAAGAAATTCTGAAAGCATATGAGTTGGTTCCAGAAGCCTACCGGCAACAGTTTAGGAGTTGTACAAAGCCAGAACAGCAAACCTATATGGAATTTGCAAAACAGAAGACAACTCTGTTTTACCGGTGGTGCTTATCTAAAAACATAGAGTCCAAGGAACAACTTCGTCAGCTCATGTTGCTTGAAGAATTTAAGAGCTGTATACCAGAGGCAGTGTGTGTTTATCTAAATGAATGTGAGGTGAAAACCCTGGATGAATCTGCCATTCTTGCTAATGAGTTTGTCCTCACTCAAAACCTGTTTTGGAGAAGAAACCAGAGGTAGAGGTGTGCTCCATAAGTTGCAACCATCCAGTCGAAGCTTTGTGCCATTGTCAGGTTCCAGAAGGTCTAATTCTGATTCTTTATCAGAGAGGCTGTGTTTCTCTTGTAAGAAATCTGGACATCTTGTTGCTGTCTGTCCCACTTTAAAAGGGAAATAAGGCCTGCTAAACCAATTGTTTTTTTGAAGTCTGTTAAAGACAAAAATATTGTGCCACCAGGTGCTGCTGTTCCTAACAGAGTTGGTTGGTTCTTCATTCTTTTAACTGATGGTTCAGTATCTCTAGTCTCTGACTGTGGAACTACTTGCCCTATTAATATGGCGAGATACTAGAGCTTTTCAGTCAGTAATGCTTAAAGATGCACTTCCTTTTAATGAAGACTCATTTTTGGGTACATTTGCTTTAGTGAAAGGGTTTGGTGTGGGATTTCTAAATTTACCCTTGCACAAAGTTCATCTAGAAACTGACTTGGTTTCAGGTGAGGTGGTTGTTGCTCTCTCTTCACAACTTCCCTATGATGGTATCTTATTGCTTCTTGGAAATGATCTAGCTGTGGTAAAGTTTTTGTTACTCCAAAAGTAACATCTGAACCACAAATAGTTTCTACTCCTGATGAGTTGGAGGTGACCCATCCAGATGTTTTTCCTGTTTGTGCTGTTACCCGTGCCATGTCCAGAAAAGTGAAAGATAAGATAAAGACACCAGAGTCTTGTGATGTAAATCTTTCTGATACTTTTATGGCTGGAGGTAACTTTGATCTGCCTGGATTTGGTAAAAACACGCCCACACATGATCAGCTGGTGTCAGAGCAAAAGTCTGATCCTACTGTGATTACTCTTTATGAAGAGGCTAAATCAGAGGATGCCATTGCTGAAAAAACTTGTGGTTATTTCCTAAGTAATGGAGTATTGATGAGAAGGTGGACTCCGTTTAACATGTCCAGTGAGGATGACTGGAGCAGTGTATTTCAAATTGTGGTTCCATCATGTTTTAGAAATGAAATACTGCACTTGGCTCATGACCATTGTCTTTCTGGTCATCTTGGAGTCAGGAACTTGGGATCGTGTGGTGAGACACTTCTACTGGCCTGGTATAAAGTCAGATGTATCACAGTACTGTAGAATGTGTCATGTGTGCCAAGTAGTTGGCAAACCAAATCAGAAGATTCTTGTTGCTCCTCTTTATCCAATTCCTGCCATTGGGGAGCCATTTGAACGTGTATTGATTGATTGTGTTGGACCTCTCCCACGTTGAAAGTCAGGTAACCAATATCTTCTGACCATCATGTGTACAGCAACCAGATTTCTTGAAGCTATTCCTTTGAGAAAAGTTACAGCATCAACCATTTCTAAAGCTTTAGTTAATTTCTTTACAGTATTCGGCCTGCCGAAGATGGTTCAGTCAGATCAGGGCTCAAATTTCATGAGCCATACCTTTTCACAGGTTATCTAGCAGTTGTCAATCCAACATTGTACCTCATTAGCATACCATCCTGAATCTCAAGGTGCATTAGAGAGATTCCATCAAACTCTCAAAAACATGTTGCGGGCTTACTGCCTAGAGTTTGAGAGGGACTGGGATGAGGGGATTCCTCCGTTGCTTTTTGCATTCAGAGAGGTAACTCAGGAGTCCACAGGTTTTAGTCCAGCAGAACTTGTTTTTGGTCATACTGTAAGAGGCCCTTTGAAACTCCTTAAAGAAAAATGGTTGTCTTGTGAGTCCACTCCTGTGTCTAATCTGTTATACTGTATTTTGTGAGTGAGTTTAGGTTTAAACTTACAACAGCTTGTGAGCTTGCAAAAGAAAACTTGTGTGCAGCTCAAAGAAAAATGAAGAGTTGGTA
>NW_013953146.1:13088-14593 GCF_001266775.1 Austrofundulus limnaeus
AATTTATACAAAAAATAACCCTCAGCTACTTGGAAAAAATACATTTTTACTTAAACGTTCATAAAAACCTAAGTTAAAGAATCTTATCAGGACATTTTGTCTTGTTTTAAGTCAAAATATCTCACCCCATTGGCAAACTTTTTTTTCTTCACAAGTCAAAATGACCCAAATTAAGATGGAATATAATTTTTTTGAGCAATCTTTACGTATCAGGATGGGTTAAAATGAAGGGTTTTTTTCTTTTCCATCTGAGTCAATGGATCAACATTGTTCACACTATCACCCATATCCCCCGTTTAGCATTACCTCGTAGTGGCTGCATGTACATAACAAAAGGTGGCCTAATGGGTTGCAAATTACCCCAGCACTGCCATTTGGCAGTCCCTGGTAGAAAAAGGAGTCATTTGAAAATGCGGGTAGTGCAAATTATTACCCAAATTGCTTTAAAGACTTTTTTGTTTTGCAAATAAACTCATGGACGGAATTGTGTCTCAGGACTCTTTAGATCACTGAAATCAATCTCAGACACCTGTGTAGCAGTTTGCTAGGTGAGCCCAATTAAAGGAAAAACTACTGAAAATCAACATTTCACATTATTACATAAGCAGATCCATTACTTTCAAGCAAAATAGAAAAGGAAAAAGATCTGTCTGCTGCCAAAAACATGAAACAGTTGAATGCCAAGTTGTGAAAACCCTATGTATTTCACAATAACTTAAAGCATGACCATCATACTGTAAAAGGAGACATATCATGCTAAATGCACTTTTTTTGCATTTATAAACTATTTTTTGTGCAGTTATAGTGTCTAGGAGTGTAGAAAACTTTAATTTATTCTGTCCAGTTACTGCAAAGATATTTTTATTATATTTTATGGGTCAGATTTTTCAGTTTGTTCAAAATCTGCTGTTGCTTATTTCGTTTCATTGTTTATTTCGTCACACTTTTTTCTTCGGAACTACCATTTATGGTAATATGTTTCCGGCCAACTGGATTTCATAGTCCGCCATTTTTTCCTCGCTGTGTGATTTTGTAGTTCATAGCGTCATGCCGAAAATGCAAGTTCAGAAGTCAAAATGTTCAGTTCTGGGTGTGTAAACCCACATTATTGTCTACATAGACTACCAGCGTCAGAGCAGAGCTTCTTCAAAGTTCCTGGTTAAGTTTTATTTTTCAAGGAAATGGATCCACAACAGGGTGGAAAGTGCTTGCGGACAACACAGGATGAATGTTACAACAACAAGGGTGAGTTATTAACTGTAAATGTGTTTTAACTGTCTAATTTAGCTGTTTCTACCCATCGGCTTCAAGAATCGGCCAAAAAATATCGGCTGCAGTGTTGTTTTAGTCACTCTGTATTTATGTTTTTTTTTCGTTATTCAAAATACTGTGTGTTAGATGAGTTTTAATGGTGCAACTTCAAACATGTAATATTCTTTTATGCTATTTTAACCAGACAGTACCTGGCTGCAATGCATTTCAATGAAAATTGCACATCTGCAGGC
>NW_013953146.1:16730-24184 GCF_001266775.1 Austrofundulus limnaeus
GGGGCGGGGTGTGAAATATCTCACTTGTATTTAAAGAGACCGCACCAAAACAGCTTGCTCTGAGGCGCAACTCAGAACAGGGGTAAAAGCAAGGAAAGCAAGGAGTCTGTGGAGCAACAAAAACGAGGAATTAAGACCAAAGTGTTGCAGTTTTATTTTAAATAGACCATGAGTGAATGATTTAGACATGAAAAAGAAGGATTTAAAAGCATGATATGATACCTTTAAGAGATTCATGGCTGATACAGAGCTCACCTGGTTTTGTGCAGATAAAGGCACAACGAGGACGATTTTTAACAGACAAATACATCAGATTAAGAGAGTAGTTGCATAAAAATATAAGTTTGCTGACTTCCCCTTTGGAGCATTTTCAAGATCTATGAGGGTGGGAGGCAGTTCACATCGAAACAGCAGCTCTGGGAGTCTATTCTGACATCCTGCAAGGAAATTCAAGCATAAACTTTGTAAAAACTGACCAGTTCAATGAATCCTGTGTAACTTGACCTGTTAAGATGTTTGTGAATAAAATAGCTTTTGATTTCTGTAAATATGGCAAATTCAACAAATGACCATTTTCAGTTCTTTACAACCTATGAAATGTTTTGAAACTCAGTTGTGCGTAATAATTTGGAACAGTGCATTTCAACTTTTTTAACTTAAAAAACTTATCATTGAGAAGTATATGAATAACATTTTAAATTAACAGTTGATGACTTGAAAATTACTCTGACTGGTATTGTCATTAACTATTTAAGAATATCAGAAAAATACAATTTGAACAATAATTTAGAAAATAGTGTGTTTTTTGCAGTAGTGATGGTTTTAATTTCTTCCTATTTTTTGTTTTCTACAAGACTCAGATGTTATAAGTATTAGCAATATTCTGTCACAGTCTGTTTTGTTGTCCTTGTTTCTGCTTTTCCAGTGTTTCTAGTCATTTTTCTATTTTTCCCTTTTCAGTGTTTTTCCAGTCCTCACTACCTCCCTAACCTGTCTGTTGTTAGTAATCTGCTCCTAACACAGGTGTTGACCATTTCCTCTCTCCCTCATTTTGTATTTAACCAGTCTCTTGTCACCACTTCCCTGTCCGTTCATTGTTTGGTTCTCACGCTGGCTTCTACCTCGTTTTTTGCTTCTAGTTTTTAACTGCCACCATTGGCTTTTTCTTTAAAAAGTTTTCTTTGAGCTTATTCTCGTGTCTACCTGCATCACTGGATCTGATCTCGCCTTACCTGACATATTCTAATATATTTGGGTTAAATTATATACCTTGTACACTGCAGACCTTTTCATTGCTGTTTGTGGGTTTCTTGTCTATCTCATGGATTTAAAATAAAAAGATGAATGGGTCAGATTACTGTAATGTAGACAGACGTTCAAAGATCCCGAAGGCTTAGTAAACAAAATTTGGGGTGAGCCATGCCTGATACCTGATAACTGATATCTGAAACACTATACCTAACAAATGACAGAGTTTTTCCTGAGAACTGGCAATGTCCTAGCCTGGCCGACAGACATTCAAAGATCCCGAAGGCTTAGTAAACAAAATTTGGGGTGAGCCATGCCTGATACCTGATAACTGATAACTGATATCTGAAACCCTATACCTAACAAATGACAGAGTTTTTCTTGAGAACTGACAATGTCCTAGCATGGCCCTTGCCTTCCTACGCAGCTCCACTCAGTTCTAGTTTCCCTTCACTGCTCCATCTGGGACTTCTCCCATTGAGATGGATTTCGCTGGCAGATTTTTAGCTGGGCCAATCAGAGAACAGAATGTCAATTTTCTGCGCAGTGTCTGCTTGTAGTTTATTTTACCTGGGCCAGTCAGCAAACAGAAGGCGGAGTTTTGAATGACGTCGATGTTCTGCACAGTGTCTGCTAGTTATTTTAGCATACGGCAGTGGAGGAAGTGAATGAAGCCAGTCTGTGTTGATAAGGCTTCCAAATTAAAATAAATTTGTCTGACAAAGCAGTAGCTCTCATTTACAGTCGTCTCGTTCGGCTCGGTACTTCTCTCCTCTCAGTAGGGTTGTTTGCAGCACGCGATTTCCGGTTAGCTTGTTAGCTTAGCCTCCTTCACAACGATAACGCACACATGCTTCAGCAGAGGCCACGCCTCCTGCAAGAAACGATTCTCTATGCAGCAAGTCCAGACCCTTGTATGAAGCAAAGTGAAGGACAAGGGTCTGGTTTTAACCAGGCTAACAATGTCCTAAAATGTACACCGTACTGCTGGCTCTTAGACTTAAATTAATTTGAAGGAAAGTTTTAGAAAAAATTTGTAAGACTGCCTTATACGTCTATACTGTCTGTGTCAGGAATAAACATGGCAAACATGTTCCGTCGAGTTTCCTCCAACACCTACGTACCTCTTGTAATCCCTGATCTCACATCTCTTTAGATTTCATGACCAGCCTTCATACATTTGAAGGTAATTCTACCTTCCTTACAGTTGTTGATAGTTTCTCTAAGATGGCTCACTTTATTCCCCTTCCTAAATTACCCACTGCTCTAGAAACAGCATCCAACTCATGGTACAACATAACTACCTCATTCATGGTATCCATCTTGATATTGTCTCCCTAATTTGGAAGGCATCCTGTTCTACTCTGGGGGCCTCGTCAGCCTGTTATCTGGTTATCATCACCAGAGTAATGGTCAAACAAAGAGGTAGCCAAAAAAAAAGGAGGCAGCTTTAAGGTGTATTATTAACAATCCTTCTTCATGAAGTCAACATCCAAAATGGGTTTAGTATGTCCACAATAGCTCACCTACTCAGCCAATGATCTTTCTCCTTTTGAAGCCTCATTGGGTTATTCTCCCCATCTTTCCTTCAGCCAAGAATCTGACATCATAAATCCATCTGTGCAGCACCATCTCCACTGTTGCCACATAATTTGGCTTCAGACCAAGGAGGCCTTCCTTTGCACAGCAGAACAAAACAAGGAGTTTGTAGACCAACATCGCTCAGCTGTCAGTATATCAACGAGGCCAAAAGGTCCACTTGTAATATTTAATTGAAAGACACTCATTGTAAACTGAGCCCCAGATTTATTGGCTCATACCTTATCAAAGGAGTTAATAATTCACCTACAGTCAGACTGAAAACAATAGAATAGTCTTTATTGTCATTGCACAAGTTATCCACCTTCTTGAGAATCTATTCCATATTGTACGTGTCTCAGAATAGACCTGTTCCTTAGAGCCCTCATTGCCTTCCTACCAACCTCCCCACACCTTCATTTTATCGACAATAAGCCTGCATTCACCGTCCATCACATCCTGTTTGTTCTGCCGGCTCCGGGGTTTTGGCTGTCATTAACCATCTCTCTCCAGTCCCTGAGTGGTGAGACAGAGCCTAGCACCAGCTGTTGTGTCTTGTCCTGTTGAGGACCTTCTTGCATTCAAGGTTGGTTGGAGTCACAACACTTTGCTGGAACATTGTCTCTTAATAGTGTAGTTTTTGGCTTTTGTATCATACAAGACATGCCTAGAGAGAACTAATCTTTTCCTCTTTGTGAATACCAACTTTACCTCCATTCCTAACT
Source organism: Austrofundulus limnaeus (assembly GCF_001266775.1). Taxonomy (NCBI): domain Eukaryota; kingdom Metazoa; phylum Chordata; class Actinopteri; order Cyprinodontiformes; family Rivulidae; genus Austrofundulus; species Austrofundulus limnaeus. Next base: position 20,282 of record NW_013953146.1, read on the forward strand.
CCCTGAGTCAGCTTCTCGCTCCAGCTTGGTGGACAATTCTCCTGCACTCAACTCCTGGAACAGCTCCTTTTAAACTGATGCCATACTCATCAACAGTCATCTCCCTAGCCATCTCGGTCCACACCTGCCACTTTTCTACAACTGCCCAACCCACTTTGGTTTGACTGCCTCTACCCAGGTTATCTCCCTCCTGAGTCTGACAAGAAAAAGACACAAAGTAAGCTCACCTGCTGTCATTTTACTTAAATGTCCATACTCAGAAGACTCACCTTGTCCCATATCCTTTTGCAGATCTAACCTGGGCAGTGGGCGCCATCTCTGACCTCTTTGTAAACACTTACTTTTAACCAGTTGCTGGTCTCACTTTGTCTCAGTTTTTATCTGGGTAAAGACAAGAAACCTAATCTGATAGGTTTACATCAGAACATCTGTCCAGGGTACACTATTATATTGACAAAATGACAAAGCAATTTGACTTTCTTGACTGTACGTAAATAACGACACAAGGACATACCATTCCTATGGCACTGACACATTCATTGACACAGATGTTCAGTTTTGAAAGATGAACTAAGGGTTTTGAGCAAGAGACTAACTTTTGCAGGTAATTTGTGGTGTTTTGTGATTTGTTCAAATTGTTTTGAGAAATGCACTTACTGTTTTGCAAATGTCAAAAATGATTCGAGAAATGCATCAAAGCAACAAAGAAAAATTGTAAGCTGAACTCAAATCAGGCTCTTATTGTGCCATGTGTTACATTTTGAATCATAATGAGCTTCATGGATGGAGACCTTAACGATCTCCACTACTGACAGATAAACAGTTTCAATACCAGTTTCACAACCTGGTGACAGAGAACTGGAGCTTTTTGGCTACAGACATACTGTATCTGCTGTTTTGTGTTGGGTTGTGTTGTTTTGAAATGATACCAACAAGGGTATAGAGGGGTGGGTAGGTAGGTAGATACTAAGGTACGTTATTAATTTCAGGAAAAAAATACATCACTCAACACAGAGTAAAACAACAAAATACTTGTAGTTTCCTGTCTGTTTCAGCTGTGAGGAGTTACACAGCTTTATGGGCAGAGGGACAAATGAGTTTAAAAGTATTTCTATTGACCATAAAAGTGACAGCAGACTGTCACTGAACATCCTCTGTCCAATGATGTTTTTGTGCAGAAGATGTTGGGTGTCGTCCAGTGAAGCCAGCAGCTTCTTCAGCTTCTCGTCTTCAGTGTCTCCTTGGTTTACAGACAAATCTAGCTTGTCATCCAGCTGAAAACCTTAATATTTATATCCTGACCACCTCCACATCAACCAGGTCGATGTTCCCAGGCTTTAGATTAAGCCTATACATTCAAGGTCCAACTTAAATTTTTTAAAATGGGGGCAGATGTTACAAGAGTTTTTTTCTTTTTTCTGCTCCTTTTCATTTGACCATGATGTGGTTTTTTTTTACGCAACATTACATTTATTTTTATTGTTTTAATTGATGTTCGAATGAAATAAAGTACTAAAAAATCACTATTTGAGTTATTGAGCTCTAGCTGATTGGACTTGTAACATTTAACAAAGTCCTAAACCAGGTTCCTGTACTCCCACTCCTGTCTGTCTCGGACACAACCATTTCAGTATCATTTAAGTAAAGCTGCCTTTTACTTTTCTCTTGTTTTTATTGTCACAGTCGTTTTAATACAACTGAGTAATGAGTAATCAGAAGATWGAATAGGAGGTGCATATTGGAGGATCAAAAAAAGCAGCTTTCATCACGAAAATATACATAATTTGAGGCAGCTGCTGCCATGTTAGTGAAGACGAGATATAATTCCCGATAGTGGATTTGAAGGCATCATGAGAGCCTTTAATTTGCTGCTCTCCTTTAGATTATTGTTGGTCATTTCATCTCAGCTTTTCAGTCTCTCTTGTAAGAATTCTTCTTGTCCTTGAAACAGTGACACAGTTGAGTGTATTTTAGCTGTCAGACTAAAAAGGGTGTAATGATTTACTGTCTTGAGGTCCACTTGACTGACAAGTGGCAATTAATTACAGCTCAGTGCACCCAGAAAATTATACCTGCTGCTCATATTATACACAGCTCCATGACAGCCATATGAGAACAAAAAGACTTCAGAATCTTCAAATTTGCTGCCCTGTTAGGATTTCTGAAAGTCTTTCTTTTCAAAGGCATTCACTGAGTTGGACTCAGATGTGCAAGAACAAAGTAAAAGAAGCTAGTTTGATGAAAAACTGATTCTGGTCACACTTGTCAGCTTTTCATTTTTTAAAAGGTTGTTTGAAACAGTATGATGTTTAAACTATCTGAAATAGATTTAACTCTTTCGAAGTACTCATTACTTTGTGCTGTCAGTGAGACTGTAATTATTCAAGCTGAAAACTACTAATTAAATTGCCTGAAAGAGTTCTTTGAATTTCRTCTACTTTTTCTCATTTACTATTCTGACTTGCATTCAAAACTAGATAACGCATAGCGCTAGCATATACTGTATGACCCCCGCACATACACAAAGCACCAGAACTCAGAAGTCACCAGGACAGATTTATTGTTTTGGGTGGGGGGGGTGCTCATTGGTGGGTCCGGAAGCCCGATAACTTTTTTCTGCTTGACTGTATGAACAGTAATTTTGTACCAATGTTTTATGTTATTTTACACATGCACATACACGCACACACTTTTCTCTGTCTGAGAATTACCAAGAAATTTCTATTCAAACACGTTASGCTAATTGATATTGTTGCTAGGTGAGAGAGTGAACAGTTGTTTGTCTCTGTGTGTCTCTGTGATCAACTTTCGATCTGTCCAGGATGTACCCCGCTCCCCTCGCTGTGGCTGCTGGACTTGGGCACCATGTGACCCATGTGGCCAGGTAAGAATGAATTATATAAAGATAATAGATGGATGAATTATAGATATACAGTATTGTAAATATAAATGATTTAGAGTATATATTTGGACTTCACATAAAAAATAATTAATGCTCCAAAGTCACTACCTTAAGCAGCTTGAGTTCTACTTCTGTCAGAGTTAATGTAAATTCAGCATATTTAACAGGCCTATTGGGACAAAAACTTTCAGCTCATTCTACTGACATAAAGTTACATTTAATTCTACRTTTTTCCAAAGTTGGCTATTAAAAAAGTTACAGAGATGAAAATGTGTTTTGTCTCTAGTGAACTCTTTGATTTATTACAATACACAATCTATTTCAGATGAGATTAATTAAAGCAATGCTTTGGGACATTTAAAAATTGTAGATGCTGTGATACATTTTAATATTATGAATGCTGTTTTACTGRTATCCTGCTTACAATTACATTGTCATAAGTCATAAATATAAAAAAATAAATGAAGTCAATGTTTTAACAGTCATATGAGTGATTAAAGCTATCTAAAAGACTAAAACTAACATTGGTCCACATGCACAAATTTATTATCATAAACAGTTGTAAAAATGCTCCAAACAAATCTYTTACATCAGTGGAATTACATTGTAGATGCATGCTGCAATTTGTTTTAACAAACTTGTTTGTGATTTTGAGTGTATCCAGGTGCTTTGTAATGTCTGCTATAGGTCAGGAAGGTACTTTTCTAATCTGCACATAAAATAATTTAGCCTAAGGCACAAAGTCCTTGTTTGCAGAGCACATCTCCAAAAAGTCATGTAGAGTTAAACCCAGCTTGATATGTAGGATGCTGTTATAGAGGTTCAGCATGATGTAAGAACAAAAAAATCAAATGTAATAAAGAGATAAAAGCATGTAAACATAGCTTTCCTTTTTTATTATCAAAAAGGTTTTTATACTCTAAAAAGCTCTCATTTATACAAAATTTATGCAACATTTTTTAGGATTCTCCTCTAGCATCAGATGTCTGAGTCTTCCTAGA
>NW_013953146.1:31836-34368 GCF_001266775.1 Austrofundulus limnaeus
AGAAGAAGAAGAAGAAGAAGAAGAAGAAGAAGAAGAAGAAGAAGAAGAAGAAGAAGAAGAAGAAGAAGAAATCTAAAAGTTTTTAATACGTACTTGGGGATTTTCTGTCACTCATACATTATTCTCTAAAATGTCATCAGCTATTTTTGATTGACATTTTCTCTCCATCTGTTCTGTGCTGTTTGAGTCTATGTTAAATTTGACCACTCAGGTCAGTCACATGTTCCAGCACTGTTTTCATATTGAGGTTGTTGCTGTGCTAAAAAATGAAACATCACACATGTATCAGCTCGACAAKAACCTGAAATAAAACATACATCAAGCAAACAGTGTGGCTTCAGTCTGAAGCAAAATATGTCATAAACCAGTGCAGGGCCCCAGGGGCATTGGCCCAAACAGAAATTTTACTGGCTCCTGGAAGAGCCCCTGTCCTGTCACTCATCTRTCCTTTGCCCAAGAGTGATGATGGKGGATGCAGTTCCATGTCAATACACTGGAGGCACTAACGAACCAAAGAGGAAGGTCTTCTCCCCTTCTTAAGACAATTTAAAYAATCCTGCAGAAAATGGCTGTGGCTGTGTCTCCATGGGTTGCAGCAGACCTCACTGCCCTGCGCCGTAGACTGTCCCAATTCGTAGGTGCCTATTAATGCAGCCGACAAACACGACTGACAAAACCCTAAGATTGTAGGCTACATCTGAGTATCCCAGAATTCATTGCAYCGTCTGCAAATTAAACAGGAAAACAAAGATGGCAAACTTTTTTTATTGCAGAAGTTTATTTTTTTAATGAAGATGTTTGGAAATTTATCACAGAACGAAGAATGTAAAATAAACAACTTAGCTGAAGAAACGTTTGTTGCAATGAGATGTTAAATAAAATGCAGTTACAAGTACTGATACTGGAGCTAAATTATTAATGCTTTTTATTTATTTACTTGTAATGCTTGTCTATTAAAACTGAATTTTGTTAAGTTATACCTGCCCCTCTATGTGACCCCTTGATGGCCCCTTACTCAGAAAAATTCTAGATCACTACTGTGCAGATTTTGATKAAACTTTCTGAACGTAATCATTGGAATGGATGTACATCTACAACTCAGTAACTTTTGGAGCTTATCCAATTCAAATGATTCCTGAAAACATCAAAAGGACTGTAAATCAGTCATTTTTACAGATATTGAGCTAAAGTTTGGTTTTGTAGCAGACAAATTCACAAGACACATCGTAGGTTATGCACAATCTTTCCTTCAACTTTAGTATTACGACAGAGTGAACATTGGGTTTTAGCAAAATATCCAATGAACAACAAACATTTTTGTTTGGTATGGTAATAGTTTAAATTTATCCTGAACACATACAGTACTCTGAGGGGTAACACATATTTTAAAAAGGAAGGTGGTGATATGCATTCCTTCAAGTGGAGCTTCTTTCGTATTATGTATTTGGCAACTGAAGTACAATTTGTTTCCATTTAGTTCTTCCAAAATGCCCCTAATAATCAAGTTTGCTTCCCATCCTGCTATGGCAGCACATTGTTATTTTAAAATTCACCCAAGCACTCTGATGTCGAAAAAGCATTCCACAAAAGGCAACAAGCAGACAAGACCGTAAACCCTGACTCTTTAAAAGGTGCTTCTGCTGTGCAACTAATATCTACAATTAGTTTCATTAAACCAGCCCTGTGCATCTTGCCTTTGTTGCAYCCATTATGTGCTGAGTAATTCTTGAAATTGCGATGCAAATGAAGCGAAGAAAGGTGAGACCTACAGGCTTCATGTGATGGCAGTGAGGAACAACTTCCTTTCAGGCAGTTTCTGCACAGTTAAGTGCTGTGATACATCAGCAACAGTAGAATCTGTCAGCARGCTCGATACATTTCTGTGAAACCTCTGAAAGCTTTTGATTAATCTAATTTGCTTGACTTCAGTTGCTGCGTTTTTATACACACATTACTGTATCAAAAGAAGAGCTGCTGTTTTGCCTGATTCCTCAGTCAGCTTTGCAGAGAGAAAACCAATAGTCACTGCTCTTATAATATTAGGATAAATGTGAGTCTACATTTGTGTCACATTAGCTGGGCTGAAGAAAATATATGAGGAGCATCTCCCTTGGCCAATGTTTTTTAGTTGACCAAATCAAACAATCTGTGTTAAAATCTTCCATAATGACTTTTAAATTAAGTTGAGTTAAATTGATTATCATTAATTATTCAAGCCCACTTCAAGATGTTTTGGATAGTGTCACTGTGATTGTTCACACGTTGTTTTAACATATGTACTAGGATTGTTCTTAATCCATCAGTTTACATATGGTAAATATCCACATACCTTTCAAGTGATCAAATGTAATCAGAATTGTTTGGAAATACATCTGAAAACTAGACACCGCATAGCAGTAACATGATGACCCCCCGCACGCACAAATGCACCAGAACTCAGAAGTCTTTATTCCTAATAAATGTCATGCTACCAGGTGTATCCCAAAATTGTAGTGGTTTGGGTGGGGGTCTTTTTGTGTGTGTGTGTGTGTG
>NW_013953146.1:34599-39529 GCF_001266775.1 Austrofundulus limnaeus
GCTCCTATGTTTAATAGTTTTTGAGCTATAACATTTTTGTACGTCCAGATGCCCCTTTTTCAGATAAATTGGGGGTCCAGGCAGAGGATGGGGGGTGGGGGGCGGCACTGATTGGTGGGTCTGATGGATAGAGCTTCATCAGAGCTGAACAGCAAAAAAAATCTGAAGCTCCTGAACAGTTTCTGAGTTATGAACATTTTTGCATGTCCAGACACCCCCTCTTTGAAAGGGGCCCCCTCCTCAAATATGGGGTCTATCATAAAACCGTTGACTGGCGCAGTGTAGGTCAGACTCATCTACAGTCCAGCCAAATTTCATGTTGACCGGTGTAGCCGTTTTTGTGCTACGGTTGACCAAAAATCACTGAAAAATAAATAAAATAAAATAAAATAAAAGTACGAAATCAATATGACTCGTCATATTGTTTAGTCAGAACTGAAACATTCTCCAAAGCTGCACATTTTACATCAATGTCCTATCAACAATTGAGACTGTACAACTCGTGACCAATCGCGTTTTTCAACTTAACAGGATTTTTGTGGTCAAATAACGTTGGATTGATTTTTTTATTTATTTTTTGCCCTAGGGTATAGACTCCAGTGGCGTGTACCACAGCAGGGGTTTCCCGGGAGCTTTGTGCAGTGTGTCTCAGGGGCTATGTAAAGTGTGTGCAAAAATGAATGTCAAACAACCACATGACCACGTTTCATCCATTTGGCTGCTGATCAACCATAGGCCTACTGTGCGCTTAGAGATACCCATAAGAAGGTGGCATCAAGATTTATCTAACCTTTTGAAATYAAATCCACTATCAATCTAAAACTACCCATTTCGGTGAGAATTCATCCTACTATTAAAAAAACATGTTCAGAATTGAAAGTCAGAATACGTTTTCAGAAAACCAAGTTGATTCTCTTCTAAAAATCTTTTTTAGAACTTCATTTCAGTCTGCTCACAGCCTGTCAGCCAGCCAGCTCCTCTGTCTGTGTGTGGCCTTGGGTTTTATCAGAATTATAACAATAACAAATTAAAAGGTCCCTCTCAGCAGACTGCTGAGCTGCAGGCTGACACTAGAGCCCCCTGTATCTATCAGAAAAGAACACACAAGAACATAAACCCAAACTTTCTGGTCATAYCCCTGGGAGTGGTACATTTTACATCAAACATTGTGATCTTAAACAAGCTTTGTTGATGTTACACATTGATAGGGATCTACTCTGTTTAAAAGATATAGTTGCAATTGATCACAAAGTGTAAACTGTAAAACTATGTTAAATTCAGTTAATACACAATTTTCTTCAACCCCTCTCTCGAATTAACATAAAGTCAGTATAAAACTATAAGGAAATTATATAAAAACTTCTCTTCATAAGTTTCTAACATCTGTTTCTCACAACATTATATTTTAAAATATTTCCCAACCCCAGAAATCAAAGTTGTATTCCTTCCAGACATAAAAACACTCCATAACATTTGAGGTACTGAAGATACTGTTCATCATTATCAAAATAAGGCATGTATGGATATATGATTTTTTTACAGTAGCAGTAGGGATTTTCATTCTCATTCTCAGTTGACATTTTGGGGTCCCCTGGTGGAGAGGAAGAGGGGTTCAGTTGTTCTAGTTGCAGTTTGGGGGAACCCGTCTCTTGGTTCATTTGTTTGTAGTGCTAATGGAGAGACCAGACGCAGTTCCGGTTCTGAAAATCACCTCGCTGTGGTTCTGGTTGTGCAGAAGCCTCCTGAGCCATCTATACTCCATGTTCCCTCTTAGTGTAAATAACCTCTGTTTGACCTCCAGATTGCWTGTCTATCAGCTGATGTGATTTCTCTTGTCCTCCAACTTAACTTGATTCAGGAAGAAGTTACGTTTGAACCCAGCAGCTCAGCTCCAAAGTAATTCAGTTATTCCATCTGCTTTAAACAGATGTTTTCTCTCCCAAAACAAGTTGAAATTGTTGATAAAGCACTACCTCAGGCTGTAGGGATTGGACCACTGTTGTATACCTCCATCTTGAGATTCTGAAGTGCATTAGCAACTGAATGAAATCTTTTTTCAAAATTTCCAATTGTCTCCTCATGACATCATCAGCTCCTGTGTGGATAACAAGCTTCTTCAGTGCTATATACTCAGCTGTGATTTCCAGTATCTTCTCTGTGAGATGAGACACCGTTATCAGCAAAGCTATGACCCTTGGCGTTGTTCTTGTTCCAAAACCATTTAATCTAATCCACAGCTTTTTCAGCTACTATCAGCATTTCTTGATTTGTGTAAGTCTTTCTCTGAACTCGCTTTGGCTTTGGGCTGAATCTGGTCTCAGCTTTCTCACTGGGGTCACAAACTGAACCTTGGTCTGACTCACAAACTTCTTCCAATTGTGTACTGGCCCTTGCCTTCCTACACAGTTCCGCTCAATTCTAGTTTCCCTTCACTGCTCTGTCTGGGATTTCTCCCACAGACAAGGATTTCTTCAGGAGAATTTCGTCCGGGCCAATCAGAGAACAGAACATCGATTTTCTGCGCAGTGTCTGCTTGTAGTTTATTTTACCTGGGCCAATCAGAGAACAGAAGGTGGAGTTTTGAACAACGTTGATGTTCTGCACAGTGTCTGCTAGTTAGTTTAGCATACGACAGTGGAGGAAGTGAATGAAGCCAGTCCGTGTTGATAAGGCTTCCAAATTAAATTAAATTTGTCTGACAAAGCAGCAGCTCTCATTTAYAGTCGTCTCGTTCGGCTTGGTACTTCTCTCCTCTCAGTAGGGTTGTTTACAAAGTACGCAATTTCTGATTAGCTTCTTAGCTTAGCCTCCTTCACAGTGGAGCTGGCATACACATACAGTGCGGCCAACCGATCCAATCATTTTAAAGCTCAGCAGAGGCCATGCCTCCAGCAAGAATCACTTCTCAATAGTCAAGAGTCCAGACCCTCGTACGAAGGAAAGTGAAGGACAAGGGTCTGTTTTTTTCCAGGCTAGTGGTGTGAAACTGTTTTGCAGAAAGATTCCTGTATCTTCCTCTGTCTTGTTGTTATCAGGTGTTTTATAATAGCCTGCTGCTGTCCTCTCCTCTTCACTGGGGAGAAATTTCTCTGTAGAACTGGCCATTCAATTTCATCTAAGAGCTGAATTCTCGGTGGAGCCCGTTGGATTGGAATCCACACAGGTTCAGATGTCCTGGAGCAGACAGCTTTGTCTTCCATCACACAACGACTTGGACAGCTAGTGTAAGCTGGGCACYCATCATCAGACTCCAGCGAGTCGGCTCAGACTTCTGCAGCATAAAATTAAATAAAATACATTTTTCTTTTTCAATTTGACTAGCACATCAAATCTGAAGATGTTTTGTCAGTTGCAGGACAAAAGATGAATAGTGTTTTCTGCTGACAGCATGGGATGTTTAGTCACAACAGAGATTTACTTCTCAGGGTCAGATTGCTAAAGATGCAATGCATTTCTCTTGGGAAAAATATTTAGATTTTCCCACCATCTTGGTGGCACCAAGCATAGCTGATTGCTCGCTTTATGAAAAAAAAATAGAAAACCAGACAGTTAACATCTTAAACACTATGTGAATAAAATGGCAATTCATATCAATATTTCAGGTCAGGAGTGATTGTAGGATCTGACCTTTAGTCTGTATTCATTTTCCTTGGTTTTCCTAGTGTTTTCTATGTTCCCCAGTGTGTCTCTGCCCAGATGCTCCTTGTTAGTCTGATTGTCACCCTTGTGTTTCTCCTCAGGTGTTTTCTGTTCAGTCATTAGTTTTCTGTGTATTTAAACCCTGTCCTGTCTCAGTCTTATTGTCGGATCATTGTTGTGTTGTGCTTTGTTCCTGAGCTTGGTCTCCCTCGTGCCTGTGTCTTTGAGAACCTGTAAGTGATTTTTGAGCTGTCTTAACAGCATTTTCTGTTATTTAATAAAACTTTTTGTTCCTTTTTGAACCTGCCTGCGCCCCGGGTCCGTTCCTCCACCAATCCTGATATAGGGGTGCTTATCCCCCAGCTGGGCTAAAGCCTATGGGAAGGTTTTTGTTGGTGTGGTATACTAAATCTCAATGCCTATACATTCATATACAGAGAGAACTAGTTTTGTCCAACTAAAACAGTTAACTATATACTGAATTTGAAACAGAATTTGAGAAGCTTACATCAAACCTGTCAACAACTTCTAACATCAATAAGAGACATACTGTATTGATGTTAACCAGCAACTGTGGAGTGAAGCAGTCATAGGGGGATTTTGTAAACACTCAAAACGATGCATTTCCTACTCATTTGAAGAGCGTTTTACTAAAATCATTGGATTAATAAAACAACCTAAAATCAGTTTATTATCAAAGTAGAACAGTAAAAACTGTCTAAACTTTATCTGAAAATCATACTTAGAAATTGCATTAACTTTATTTTTTAACTGAATGTTACATAGCGGTGGACCCATTTTCTTAAAAAAGAACATATGGCCATCTAAGGAAATGTAGACATTGAATCTGAGTTCTGTTGTTTTAGTTCACTATTCATAAGGTGGGCCTATCATAGTTAGAGTACAAATCACCTTTCTATTCACATGCAGATAGCCTATTTTTATTTAAAATTTTTATTTCACTTAGAAAACACAAAATATATACACAATAAAAGAAAAAATAAAGTTCTGAATGAAAAGGGTGCAGAGTGAAGAAAAAACTCTGATATCTGCCTCTTTGTTTAAAAAATTATTAACTTCAAGCTTACAACAAACTTAACCTTAAACAATCTCCAAATTTACAATAAACTGTTATGAATCTGTCTCTGTCTGCCCAGTTCTAGTCTTGTCTCATGTTCATTCAGTTTCATCATGCTCCTCTGCTCATTGCTCCTGCCCCTCCCGTCACAGAAATCTCAATCAGCTCATTCATCGCACCTGCTCCTGTCAGTATTTATTCCAGCTCCTGCCT
>NW_013953146.1:43562-48014 GCF_001266775.1 Austrofundulus limnaeus
CGCCACACAAGCTCAGCTCCTCTTGAGAAGGTTGGTGATTTATATTATTTGTTACAATAATATATTCCTGTTGATCCAACCTAACTCAAGATCTCTGTGTCCAGAACTGCTGATCCCGGTCTCCGGTCCTCGTCCTTCAGTTGCACATTTTTACAATAAACCTGTTAAAACTGTGTTGGTGTTCGGTTATCATTCAGAGCTCAAAAAGCTAATCCTAACATAAACAAACAAAAACAAACATCAGGTGTCTTTTATATTTTATTCTCGGCAAACATTACATGGTATTATATTTCCCAATAACTTAGACTTAGGTCGTATTCACACCTGCGCTGTTTAGTCTGATTTAATCGAACTCTAGTTCGTTTGCCTGGAAAGTCCGGTTCRTTTGGGGRGGTGTGAACATGTAATCGAACTCTGATTTGGACCAAAAAAGTGAACTCTGGTCTGCCTGAAAACGTTGGTATCGATTAGATTGAAACGAACTCTGGTGCGGTTCGATTGCATGTGTGAACGCTAAGCAGACCAGAGACCGCTCCAAAAGCAAGAAGCGGACTATACCGCATGACGTTCTGAGTAATAAGAGTAATAAATTTACTTATATGGTGTAAATACCTCGCTGGATGACTGTATAAGGTGGACATCATGGCTGTGGAGCTGGATGTGCTTCTGCTCCGTTAACACGGAGCTTCCTCACCCGACTTGTGTGCAAAACAATAATCTCCATGGTTCCGCCTCATCTTCCTCTCATGCTGAGCTCATTGTTGAAAACTATTTGTTTAGCACATTTGCCAAAAACAAAAAATAAACCCTATAACCACTAAAATGTAACGTTACTACTGTTTTATGAAGTAGTAGTAGGAAGTTGCACTCCATGTCTTCTTCTGAAGTTTTCATGTTGATTCCTTTAGTGKTTCTTGGTGTAGCGCCCCCACAGGTGAGGGCGGGAACAGGTTGTTAACAGGATTTAGTTCGGTTAAGAAAGTGCAGTGTGAATTCAAACCGCACCAACAGAAAATGTAAACAAAGCTTGCAGTTTTGGTCCCCAATCGGACCGAGTCTACCGGACTATCAGGTGTGAAAACGACCTTAATTACCGTTTTGAACATGTAGATTGCTTTGGAGGTTTTTAGATTGATATCTAGACAGTTCCATAAAACTTTTCTCTGAACTGTAATACACTGTCCCTTCAGACTAACTCTAAATGGAGGTTTAACAAAAATCTCCTGTCCTATAAGGCAGTGGTGGGCTGTGTATTTTACACCTAGGCCTCAATTAGGAGAGAACTGACCTGCCAGACGCGGAGATGCAAGGGGGCAGGACGCTGCTGACCAAAGACATAGCAGAGTCTGTAGAAGCTGAAAGAACAGGGAGGGAGAAGAGGCTGCCAGCTCTGAAACTCAATTTAAAAAACATCTATAAGACGGTTCTACAAGTCTGTTTACAAAACGGTGGGAAACCCATCAATTTACAGACGATCTGTACAACCTGACACAAAACCACGGCTAGAAAAACCACCAATAATACTGCTGCACCACAGACAGGTGTCTCTGCACCACAGACAGGTGTCTCTGCTGCACCACAGACAGGTGTCTCTGCTGCACCACAGACAGGTGTCTCTGCACCACAGACAGGTGTCTCTGCACCACAGACAGGTGYCTCTGCACCACAGACAGGTGTCTCTGCTGCACCACAGACAGATGTCTCAGCTGCACCACAGACTGGTGTCTCAGCTGCACCACAGACTGGTGTCTCATGAAGTCAGAATGAAAGTCATCACTGAAGCAACACATTTAACAAGTTTTCTCAGCTGCAGCCACAGCTGTGCCATTCATTAACAATAGCATCAATACGGTTATATAATAAGTAGATAACTAAATAAAACGTTTAAATAAAATATATTCTACTTACCAAAACCTTTTATTATCTGTCCATCCTCTTTTTTTTTTCCTCAAGAAAAATCCGGCTCCTCTGTCACACAGGTCCTCCTGTTTCCGTTTCAACAATAAGTCCTTTTCTATCACCACCATGAAGCTAACACTGAAAGTCCACTCTGTTCTGTTCTTTTGTATTTTTGTTATAAGTTTTAACTTTCTGTAATCCTGAGATTGTCCACTCGGCATTAGCTTGTAAGATGCTACAGAAATCTAGTTTCCCGGTTCTGAATGTCTACTCTCTGATCAGCCAATCAAACGAAGAGAAAATGTTGACACTGTCTGAGGCCAGCTGGCAGGCTCTGGTGTCTTCACCTCAGCACCTGACTGGTCAAAGCAACACTATCGCTGCCATGTGTTTCACCCTCCCGGTGCCTTCACTGTTCGTTCTGAAGGCTTGAGGCAGATTTCTGGACTCTAGCAACAAATGATGATCGAAATATGATTGGATAAAAGCTCTAAATAAATACAAGCTACTGGAAGCTGTGGCTCAGTGTGGCCCACGTGCCTTGAAATGGACACATGTGCTTTACATGATCTATTATCTTCAACCCTGCCTGTGAGAGTGGTTTGCTTTCTTGTTCCTGATTTTTGGACAGTTATTGTCTGTTTAACACAAGTCAGAAAGGCATTAGACAATATTTCTTTACTGTTTTACCAAACTCCAATATCATTGTACTTTCCAAAATGGGATTTATGTGTACCCTTTTTCATTCTAAAGTCACTGTGACTCCGACAGAAACTAAAGCATTACAAAATAACTGAGGKTAAAACTGAAAAAAGTGATGACAGCAACAAACAGAACTCTATTTCCTGCAGGCACAAAACCATTTTATTTGATCATCACTTTTTGGTAATTTCCTGACACCAAATGCTGAGGTGGTAGAAAAGACACGGTGCAATTTACTCCTCAATTTGGCAGAAAATTACATTTGTTGAAAAATCTGTTCAGCCCACCGCAGCCCCTGGGCTGTTGCTGTGGATTTAGAAATAAAATGTGCAGACCTTTTCAGTTTCATAGATATGAGAATTTTTAGTATTTGCCTTTTTTACATGCCAGTACATATTATGGTACACATGTAGAAAATACAACTGATCATGCATTGATGAAGCATATATAATTTATTTACAGGGATTTACATGTACAGCTCCAACATTACAAAAGGATGTACACTACATGTTTTTTCTTGAATTTGTTTTAAAAAATACATTTTAACTTGTTCATGTTGATTAAACATAGATAAACCTATGTTCCCTTGTAAATTGGGAACAGAAGAACCACTTTCGTTGACTCTGTAAAAGATTTATTTTTTTCTTTTTTCAATCAGGAAAGAGAGAACATGAAGCTGGTCATTACTGAATCTTTCTGCTTCTCCACCTGCTGATTTTCTTTCTTGCTGCAATAATGCATTCAGCCTCTGCTCTGCGTTTAGTCCAGCTACAACTGTGGTCATTCAAACTGGAAATAAATTATACTGGYCACGTCTTTTCAAGCTTCTGCCTGGAATTTGTTTGTATTTGAAAATGTGTATTGGGGCAATGATGAAGATTTTATTTTTTCATGGATCAATTGGCTCATTTGTAGCCTAAAAAAGCATGTGAAAACTGTGAAGCATCTGCAGCCGGGTGGTAAACCTGTTTCATTTTTTCCACTTTGGTTCAAATGTATCTTTTAAATTGTATTAAAATACTGTTAGTCATTTTTTATTCTTATTTTTTGTAATAAATATTTGTATTTAATGTTATTTCTGGTATATGTTTTTTTACACATACATGTTTTGCTTTGTGAATTAGCAGCACTGCAAAGTTCTCACTCGTTGCATGCAAAGTTTATGCAAGAAATTTGAAAAGCACAGCAAATTTATTTATATTTTATTAAAATAAAAATAACTTAGACCAAACTTTTAGTGTTGACTCCTTGTGGAAGTGAGTTTGATTCCTCTGCTCTGTGCCATGTGTCAGGTGTATAATGTGTAATGTATGTATAATGAAGGTGGGATAGGTCAGAGAAAAGCCTTTCGAGTCTATAGCATTAAAGCCTATATTTAAGATGTCACTTTGAACTTCCACATGAATATTGAAATCATCAACTATAATTATTCAATCAGTATTCAGCTCAAACTCAAATGAAAAAAAAAAAGATTTAAAAAATTCAAAGCGAAAGTCAGACTAAAGGTCAAACTGGAGATATACAGTACAACTATATGAAAAATGATTTTTAATAGTGGCCATCTTGGAGAAAATGTCCCATGCTGCAGGCTCTTTATACCTTCCTCCTGCCTACTTCACTTGGCATCTGCAAGAAACTTTCATCTACTTTCACTCCCTGTTACAGCTGCAGACATTCACATGGCACATTTAAAAAGGTAAAGGTGCTTTATTTGTCATCAGTGTATGTTTCCACACAATGACGAAATTGTGCTCTGCATTTAACCCATCCACACCCAAGTGGAGCAGCGGGGCAGCCATGTGAGGCGCCCGGGGAGCAGTTAGGGTTAGGTGTCTTGCTCAAGGACACCAC
>NW_013953146.1:49624-51902 GCF_001266775.1 Austrofundulus limnaeus
TTGTACGAACAAAAGTAAGAGAAATTTAGGATAAGAATACAAACATGTTCTTGCATGAGGCCCATTGTGCCTCAAATTAAATTATGTGTGTAATTCTATCCAGGCTATCCAGTGTCTTTTACTTCAACTTAACCTTTTAATCCCATTTAAATCGTAATTTTTAAACATGTTTTGTCAAGTTACACATAATTTGTTATGAATGATGTAATATTCAAAGCTAAAAAGTAAATTCTCAGCTTCCCATGTCTGAAATGCATTTTTTGATTACTTTTAAGTCATCTGACGGCCCAGCAATCTAAAGAGATGACTTTTCTCCTGCAGAAGTTTTCCATGTTGTTTTCCGATTCACCTGGTTTGACTTCTTTGACAGTACATGAGATAGATACAGGGGATTCCCTTCCAGTTAAACATCCATACAGGGTAAATCCTGAAAAAAATGATTGGAATAAGAGAAGAGGTGAAGTATATGTTGCAATATGACATTATTGAACCCATTATGAATGAATGGAGCTTTCCAGTTGTAGTAGTACCCAAGCCTGATGGTTCGATTATACTTTTTGTTGATTATCGCAAAGTTAACGCCTAAACGAGATCTGATTTTTTCCCCATCCCAAGGATAGAAGATTGTATCGATAGGATTAGTGCAGCCAAGTTTGTGTCAATGTTTGGTCTCTTAAAGGGATACTGGCAGGTCCCCCGGTCAGATTGTGCAAAAGAGGTCTCAGCCTCTTGTACAACAGATGGATTATACCAGTWTGAAGTTCTACTTTTTAGAGTAAAAAATGCTCGTGCCTCCTTTCAAAGGTTGATGAATCGAGTTACAGATGGGTTATTGAACTGCACTGTCTACATTGATGATGTATTTTATGCAGACTCTTGGGAGCAACATATGGAGGATCTGAAGTGCTTCTTTGAGAGGTTGGAGAAGGCTGGTCTCGTTATTGACTTGACCAAGAGTGACCAAGAGTTATATAGGCAAGGCCTATATAACCTAAGCCTGAAACATACTTGCTCCGATGCCGACTGGTCGACGTGCAGTCACATGGTTGTTTGGCATTCGTTTTCGCACAGAACTTTCATAGCTCCAGAGACACACGGCGCCGAGTTCCTGGAAACCCCTCCCGCTGTAGCATACGTCACTGCATGGCGTTTCTTCACGCTATAGCCGACAATGCAGAAAAAAAAGTCAGACTCGTCACTCACCCGATGTTACTGTATGTATCCACAATCTGTCCTGGTTAAAGTTCCACAGTTTTTATCAGTCAGATTTCTCAGTGCACAATGTCTTTTTAATCTCCATTCATGCGTTTTTCACACTTTGAATATCTTTATAAATCTCTGCTTTTTGGTAACAGTCAGCTCTGGAAGCGAGTCACATTTTTTTCTTTTAACCAAGTGTCTGAGTGTTTTCAGCAAAAATAAACATGCCCACGAACTTCAGACCAATCACACATTACCATCGTCGTGGAAGCGGGGTAAAAAGTTCTGCCGGTGGGTTGTGCCAAAAGGGGTGACCAAGACAACGCTGCGAACACCGGTGACGTAATTTTCGTCATGAAACTGCAGCAACCCTTGCAGACATCGGCAGTTCGGAGGGAGTATGTTTCCAGCTCCCTCTGGGGTTGGTGGTAGTGCATGGGGAAGTTCAACCTCATACTGCCAAGGTACAGGCTATATCTCAACTACCAGTGCCAAAGAATAAGAAAGAACTTGTGCAATTTCTGGGAATGGCTGGCTTCTATTGCAAGTTTGTCCCAAATTTTGCTACAGTGACTTCTCCTGTAACAGATCTCTTACGAAAGTCTACAAAATTTGTGTGGACTTATTCATGTGCTGTGGCATTTGCACAACTAAAAGCCATGCTATTCTGTGAACCCATCCTGACAGCATAACATTCTCATGTCAGACTCGTAACATATTGACGCGCAGGGTTCTTGCCGCCCGAGGCTTTTCCGGRTTGCGTCACAGGATTAATGGTTAACTTTAGGGTCTGTGGTTAACATGTGGGATCAGGATTAATGGTTAACTTTAGGGTCATTGTTCAGGGACTTGTCCTCCTCTGCCTCATCTCATACAGAACAGGCACGCAGGGGATACCCCTCACGTCAACATAATGACACTTGGTCAAGTGTAGGAGATACCCCAACATAACTTCTCATATTTAACCTAATTAATATCGACTAATATTAATATAGTTAATATATGAGGAAACGGGTTCTTTTCATTTTTAAATACTAATAATAATAACCATCACCTTTATTATGACCAAGACTTTGAC
>NW_013953146.1:58367-73766 GCF_001266775.1 Austrofundulus limnaeus
GTTTAAGAAAACATGTTATGACCATAAAAAATGAAYAGAGTTCTGTTCTTTAAAGGAGGCCTTCCGTGGTCAAGGTCAAAGGCAGGTGGAACGTTTATTCCACCCAGGGTGACCACTACACAAGCGTCTATATGTTGACACAGTGGGCATGAGAATGGGCTCGACAGCCCATAGTTTTTCTTTGCTATTTAAGCTGGCTATTGATACTTGTGACATTGGAGTAGGGGTGGTACTTCTACAGGAAGACAGTTTGGGGTAGATAGGCCAATAGCTTATTTTTCAAAGAAACTGAATTCACATCAACACAGGTATTCTACTACTGAAAATGAGACTTTGGCTCTACTTGCCATTCAGCACTTTGAGATCTATGTGTCCAGTGGTGTCCATTGTGTAAAGGTGTACACTGATCATAACCCCCTTACCTTTCTGAAGAAGTTCAAGATGAAAAATCAGTGGTTCTTTCAGTGGGGTTTGATTTTACAACCCTATAACATGGTCATCGAGCATTTTGCAGGAAAGATTTAATTGCTGATGTTTTATCGAGAACGTGAAGAATGCTTAAAAGATTTAGAGATTTTAGTGTTGATATATACTGTATATGGACTGTACTTATATAGCGCCTTTCTACCCACCCAGGACACTCAAAGTGCTTTACACTGCAGACATTCACCCATGCACACACACGTTCACACACTGATGATGGCAAATTACAATTGTAGCCACAGATGCCCTAGGGCGCACTGACAGAGGTGAGGCTGCCATGCACAGGTGCCACCGGACCGTCTGACCACCATCAGTAGGCAAGGTGGGTAAGGAGTTTTGCCCAATGACACAATGACTGAGTCGACTGGACGGGAATCAAACCGGCGACCTTCCGCATTTTGAGCTGGGATTCTGTTTCATTATGTTTGTTTGGAAGAAACCGATAGCTGAACGCTAATTGTTGGATTGTTACAACACCGGAAAGGTCACACACCTGCCACTGTGTTTTGCCATTTTGGAAAAATGCGGAGCTCAAGTTTGGGTGTTGCTGTTGTTGTTGTTTTTGAAAAGAAGATAAAAAGGAAGAATTCTTGAACAGAGCGTCTGACGGATTGAGGAGGAACTGGCCGCTTTGAGTTGACCACCAGGACCATGAACCACAGCGCTGATGCTAAATGTAGGCCCTCACCTCACAGTGTGACCCATCAGATGCCAGGTTTTGTTTTAATTTCTTTTTATCATATTACTTTTTTATTATAATTTTTTGTAACGGCCCTATACTCTCATCTAAGTGGAGAAAGCGAGCCTGGAGAGTAATGGGCGCGTAACACTATTAAAACTGGCCCTGAGTCAGTCAGAGTGGCAAGATCTGAATAAAAGTTGACAGAAATAGATTTAATCGTTTTCCAAAATTTTTGTGGGTCCTTTAAATGACTTTTGGTTTCAGTTAAATAATAGGAACTTTTGTGTTTAATCGTTGCAGTACATTTCAAAACTGGTGAAAGTTAAGCAAGTCAGCATCTAACTTGGTGTTCTTTGCTTTTGCCCAGTGAAACAAAACAAAACAAAAAAACAGTGTAGCAGAGTGTAGAAACAGTATCACCATTCTGTCTCTACTTCATTAGTGTTACAACAGTTAGTTACTTCAATCAGGCTTGGTTCACTGTTTAAAACATGATGTATCTGCTCTATTTAAATAACTAGCCTTGCTGTTGCAAAGAATAACACAAGTGACATTATCTCCACTTTATTATAAATCAAATATGTCTCTTTTAATGTTGTTAGAGATGATGTGGCGTTAATGATGGTTTAGTATGCTTAATCAATGTGTCTGAATAACCCAGTGACATTTACTAATCAGACTTCATGCATCTCATCTTAATAAGCAAGGAGCAACGCATAATTTCAATTTTAAGAACAGAGATGCTATCACTATTGATGCAAACTACAAGACACTTTAATCTTTGGGGATGTTAAAATGTGATGAAAAGATAAAAACAAATTGAAAAGTCATCTTAAAGTCATATGATGCACTTTACATCGCCACATTTTTGTAACCACACTTTTCATCATGTACATAATGTAGCAGGATGTCTGTTCCTATGTAGTGAACTTTTTTTGAAATAAGTTCTGTTGGAAACAATAGTCAAATCCTATTCATTAATRTTATTTATTTATTTTATTTACCGTTATTTTACCAGGCAAGTCCCATTGAGATCGCAGATCTCTTTTTCAAGGGAGGCCTGGGCCTGAAGGCAACCTATTGTACATGTTTTGGGTTGTATAACTACTTGATCAGCGCAGGGTCATGAGGAGCTTGTGACTTTCTTCAGAGATCTCCAAGTGAGTTACACGCTAGTCTGGTCACCACCAGTACATCGCAGGGTCACAGAGACAATCAATCACACTTATGCCTAGGAACAATTTAGAGTTGCCAACTAACCAGACAAGCATGTTTGCGGGAGGAAACTAGATTGTCTTGAGAAAATACCCTGCATGCACACTCTTTAAAAAGGCCCAAGGGAGTTATATGGGCACAAATTTGGATCATATATATATGATACTTGTAAATCATACTTTATATTTGTGAATTAAGATTTGTAAGTGTAAATAGAGTTTGTGTAAAAATAGGGTATGTATGTAAAACATATTTATTTACTTATTACTTATTTTATTACTTTATTTAATTTTTTTTCTAAAATTATGGATTTCTGAGGCTCTTTGTACAGGTAAACGGCCGAAGAGATTGACATGTATGCAAGTGGTGAGTTTTAACTTAGAGGAGTACTCAGAGGTTGAAACTGTGACTGGAAGAGTCAAAAACAAAAAGAGAATGGTGCAAACCTCACTGAAGTTATAGCTGGATGGAAGCATTTTTACCAGATCTGCAAAAGATTTTTTGTTATCTGGTCCCTGGAAGAGGTTCTGAATCAAAGCAGACCGGGCTCCTCTGTATGCCTTCAGGGGAGGGCCCGCTTTCTCCACCTCGCCTCAGAGGGTTGGTTCATACTGCCTCCGAACCAGTTCGGTCTTGTCCCGTGCTCCAAGGAGCTCAGAGAAGAATGTGCAGGAAATGCAAGATTACACAATAAATCCAGTGATTAATGCAGAAGTCTGAGCAAAACAAGTCATTCTGTGGAAGACAGACTGAACACAGTTGAAACTGCATCACTGTTGATTTTTTGAAACTTCTGATTTCAGAATAAAATCCATGTGTATCATGTGTGTATAAATATGTTGCGAACTGCATGTTTCCATCTGCTTCCTAATCATAATGATGCATTTTGAAAGCATTTATGTATAAATTCACCCATATAATTATTGATATAGCAACCATTTTGACAAAATTGGGTTTTCTTTAGGGATTTATTTTGTAAAAATGGAAATTGTGCTCGTTCTTTTTTTTGTCACTTCAGTAGAAAACGAAACCAAATATTATTAGTTTATTTAGTTTATTTATTTCTTCATCATCAGTGACTTTTTTAAGTGACAAGATAAGAAAGAAAATAAGAAAAGTGAAAAGAGCTGAAACTACAAAAGTATGAAATATGCTCAATAAGACCACAAGACACCCCCCCAACATCCATACCTCCACACCCATCAATAACCCCACAGACATACAGTATATACATAATGACATAACAATATTTTCACCCACATCTACATACATGCCTGTATGTATTATACGTACAAATGCTTCCCCACACCCCCTTATGTGTTATGAGCATGCATACCTATCCAAGGTTTCTCCAATAGAATATTTAATAGTGACTGCGAAGAGCCCAAGACCCAGCCCCCAAGACCCGAGGCAGACAAAGAGGGGAGCCAGAGCCCGAGACCCCAAAAGTGACCCCGAGCACAGAGCCCCCAGGGCCACCCACCCAGGACAAACCACCCACCCACCCCCCAGATTGGACCACAGGCGGGAACCAGAAGAGCTCCACGGGCAGCCACACGCAAGAACCCCCGGGGGCAGCAGCGACAAACCTATAGGCCCCCGCCGGAGCCCGCCGCACCAAGGAAGATCCAGGCAAGGGCACAGAGGACTGGGCCCCGAGGACCCACCGCCCCGGGCCATGGCCCAACGGGACAAGATGACCCGAGCCCCCCCAGGCAGTCACCGGGCCAAGCCGACAAACGCTCAGGCGCCCAGCCCCAGACAGAGAGGGCCCCAAGCACGCCGGCAGGGAGGGGCTCATCCCACCAGGGAGCAGTGCAGCAGGGGCGCAAAGCACAAAAACCCAGCTGTATGACAGAGGGGGCAGTCAAAAACCCAGCCTGAGGAGTACCCACTCATACACAAACACATTCATACCATCCCACCCTCATCCTCACACTSATTCACTCAAAGACATACAATAACAACACAATCCAATCATGCTCCCGATACATACACTATCCCCCCGGGGTTCAAGACATGTACCCRCMCCCCGCATGGGGCAGTCCATATCCAAACCCGGGAGGTAGACCCATTCTATCTGGGGTGGAGAGGAGCCGACAGCAGAGATCCAACCCAGGGCCCACCCGGCTGGCAGGCCAACCCCCACTGCCACGGGGAGGCCATACCCCCGACCACCCCCGCACCCCACCGACAACCAGGCGCCCGCCCCCGGCCGACCACCGCCGAACTCCGACAGCCACCCCCGGACAGCGTGCTGACCGCAGCAATCAGGAGCCATGGTCAGGGGGTCCAAACGGCCCCAGGGAGCGTGGAGTGGTGGAACCTCCCAAGCAACCCCCGGGCCCCAAACCCCCCACCCGACAGCCAACCGCCCCTCCGGACCCCTCCCCCGAAACAGCAGTAGGGCAACGGGGGCGGGGGGGGGGTAATTAAGGGAAAATAGGGAGACCCTGACACGCACACCCCCACCCTCAAATGKGCTGTTGATGTGTGGTGTTCTATAATGTACTGTAATTAAAAGTGGAAAGAAGGAGCAGATGCCAGCATGGAGCCGGTTTTTCCCTCCGCCTCGACTCTACCCCAGGAGCCCCAGATGTCTAACTGCATCCATTGGGAGTGGGCACGGGCACAGGCAGCGGGAGTGGTGTCATCCCGCCACCCATGGCCCTAAGCCCACCCACAAGTTCCTATATGTGAATGTCATTATGGTGTTCGGATGAATGTCTAAGGTGTACAATAAAATTGGGTCCCAGGTGGATTTGCACAACAAAGATGTTAAATTGTTGCTCACAGCCCTCCTGAGACTCAAGGATCCTGCGTGAGGGGAACTGGAAATGAGGAGGGTGGAAGTGTGTGGTGCGGGATGAGGAGAAAAATGACTGCAGGAGCAAATGTTCCCGCAGGGAGGCAGCTCCCCCGCTGACCCCAATGGGCACCCCCGTCCCCTGAGGTCCATCCCGGGTGCGAGGTGCCTCTTCATCAAGGCAGACCGCCAGGCCCATGGGACCGAGACCAGGGAAGTACAGAGCCCAGAGGACCGCCAGAACCAGAACCAACAGTCCACAAACCCCGGAGCAGCCCAGCCCCCCATGACCTGCCCCCCGGCCCCTCAGTCAGCACACCACCACTGAGCATGCCAAGCCCAGCAGGACACGACATCCGAGGGCGCCCACCCAACCGCCGACAAAGCCAGGGAGAAACCCGAGGGCCCCCACCCAACAGGAAAGAGGCCAACCACCCGACCACACATGGCCCAGTGCTGTCACCAAGGGCCATCCACCAAGTCCCCACCCCAGACAACATACTACACCCATCCCACATTCGGACACCTCTCAGAACACATAACACACTAGACACCCAGGCTGGGTCAACCTAYCCCCATCTGCTGGCCTCGGCCGTGCCCACCCAGGCACCCCGCCCCCCAGCCCACCTGTCCCCCAACCAGCCAGCACACCGAGGGCCCCCCCACCCAGAGCCAGACACCAGAGCGAGATTTGTTTTTCTCTAAAGTAACATCTTCTAGCATAGCCGATAGACAAACAGAAGGAGAAGGTGGAATACATGTATTACATTTCAGACAGTTAGATAATTCTTCACAAACCTGAACCCAAGACCTCTGAACCAGTGGACACAATCAGATCGCATGGAAATAATCATCAGGAATATTACCTGTGCATTGTGAGCACATAGTTAGTTGATGTAAATCCCATCTTAAACATTCGTTGTCCTGTATAGTGTACTCTATAGAGAATCTCTATAGAGAATCTTAAATTGTTTTAACTGTAAGTTGGTGATTCTAGTCATTTGAAATGTTTTTAAGCATATTTTGGACCATGTATTTTGTTCATAGTTAACTGATAAATGTGACTCCCATTTTATAGTTGGTAGAGATATTGAGTCATCTATTCTGGACAGTTTCTTGTAGATTTTAGATTGCAATTTTGGTGACTTAAGTTGCATAAAATATAATACACTTACTGGCGTTTCTAACAATGTTTTATTATGTTTAAACTTCTTTTTTATTATAGCCTTAATTTGTTCATATTCTAAGAAATATTTCTTGCCAATGCCATATTGTAATTTTAATTTATGCTTGTTCTTCTTTCTGTTGGTGCAGTGTGATTTTTGAAAATTGACTCTGGAGCAGCTCCGGTGTCGGGCAAAAGATTAATCTAATTTTGGCGGATCACCATCCACTCGCTGCTCTGCACCATCATGAGGAGTCAGTGTAAATACTGTCCTTGATTATAATGGTTGATTATTTACTGCAGAGGTTGGACCAGTGCAGAACAACATAGTATAAATCAACGATTAAGTTCTATCTCCCTCTGGGCCCGACAGGGTCCAGATTTACTCTGGGTCCCAACCGCCCGGGTCGGGTTCGTGACCCCCACCCTCCGCCCCTGACTAGTGATCAGCTTTTTTTCCCAGGACCGCTTTCACTCTCATTTACACGATGTGTGTTTAACACACATCACCAGCCAGAATAAATATGTCTTGAAGTCTTTGAAGATTTTTAAAACAGTCCAGAAAAGCCAGATCTTGTGTTTGTGGATGATTTACTACCATGTACTACTTTCTACTACAGCACACAGACTCACACACTCAGATTGTATTGAACCATTCCAGTTTGCACACAAAGCGTCACAGTTAGCTGTCACTCACATGCATTCACATGGCCTGGGCCATTTTTCAGTACAGTGCTGTATTTGCACAGAATTCATTCCAAAAACAGATTTTTTTTWAAATAAAAAAATAAAAATAAATATTTCATAGCAGATAAGGAAATGCTAAAAAGATAACTTGAGCCCACTCTGTAATGACCCAGTGGAGTTTCATTGTCGTTATCTGCAGGAGGCTGTGATTCCATGAATACTGATTGCTCACATTAGAAAACAGATGTGACAGTCTAAATATTGATTTGATGTCCTGATTTAATGATTGAAGATAAAATTGCCAATAGTATGACGAGCTTGTTTAATGTTTATCCCAAGGCTGTGGCTGATCATGCAGAAAAAAAAATCTAAATGTTGGTACTGTCAATTCATATGATGGCTATAGCAGTTACAATTAATGAACCATGTCTGTTCACAATAAACCTCTTTAAACAGATGTGGTGCTGCTCGAATTTATAAACAAATWATGTAGTTTTTTATTTGTGGGTTTTGACCGAAAATATGAAACATGCTGTGAGTACCTCACCCTGTGTCTGTAGGAAATGTCTGTGATTTGCTGATCTCTACAAAACCAAACTGAAAGTATTACTGCAGTTACTTCAGGTTATACAAACAGAAGATATGATGAAATACTTCAAAGTGTGAAATAAAACTGACAGCAAGGCAAACAACATCTCCTGTGGAGGCTTTAACTTAATGAAGGATGCTCAGAGGGAAGTTTTTAGTTCCTCAGCAACAAAGCTAAATGAAAAAGAGCCATCCCATTTCCCTAAAGATGTGGGCTATAGGTTGGTGATAAAACATTCAAAATTTCACACACCAAGGAAAACTGCTAGATAAAAAAAAAAAACCTACAGACTTGGAAATAATGATGCTGAGAAAATAATAGTTTTGAAAGATGGTAAAACATTTTTCAAGGTCTTTATGCCTTTCTGTGTTYTTTTTCTTCTTAAGTTGCAGGGCTGTGGTTCCACTGGTTAAATGATAAGCATATGAACAAAAATAAAATGCTCCTGTATAAGAAAAATAACTTATCYTCTAAAGTCCCACATTCTTCTCAGGCCAAGAGTCAGTGACCTCTTTTGCTTACCTTAAAATGTCATGTTTTATGATTCCACCCTTTATCCTGTTTTCTTTCAGAGATGGTGTTTTAAGACCAGGACAATATCTGTTAGAAGTAATCATTCGCTAGTTTTATCAAACATGCTTTCCTTGACCCAAGCATCGGTGCCAGGAGAGGTGTTATTCTCTGTTTGAATAACATTCTAAAGGTGTGTTTGAGACTGCCTCATTGCACACATTTTACTGTATGTTCTACTGCCCTGTGTTACATGATGTGTATTTACCCAAGACAGAAACACGTGGTCCAAGAATGAAAAATAAATTCATTCTTGGACCATGTGTTTCCTTCTTGGGTAAATAAAGATTTCCACAACACTTCTTAAACAAATCTTAACAAGGATGAAAAAAAAACATTTGTAAATATTTGGCAGCTTAAGTTTTGTGTATCTTTTTTGTGTGTTAATCTTCTGGTCTGTATGATAAGATATGTAACAACAATTTGTTCACAAATATGTCAGACATGACTTGTATGATGAAGATGAATGAGTTTTTGACAGAACCTAAAGATTTTCTGAGGCTGTCGGTACCACACACGTCTTACATCACCAAGTGCCAAATAATAACCAGCAAAAGTTTATCTGATGAATAATTCCACATGATTCTGCCCAACCCTATGACAACATATGATAACACTGATTATCATACATAAAGATGAAAAATGTAGAAAGTTCACAGAACGACAACGTAAAAAGTTGATTTTAAAGCGTCTGCGGTCAGGAGGAGCAGAACGCCTGTGTCTGCAGGCAGTGGCCACTACATCAGTTAGCTGCTAACTTGAAATAGGATCTAAATCCATACAATATAAACTCTCTACAGTAGTTTCCTCCATAGACATTTTACCCCCTGCCCTCCAGCGGAGATCGCTCCGCCTTCCAAACCACRTGACTGAAACCCAGCTATTCTTTGAAGAAAAGCACATCAGTCACTACTTTGCATGCCAAAGTTTAAACACAGTTTTGTGTGATCTATTAGCACTTAGAGTATGTGCTTCATATAAGTCTCAGCCACATCAGATTTTAGCTCAATATCTGTAAAATTGACTGATTAACAGCCTTTTTTTGTTTGCTCCAGTCATTGTACTGTAGTGGCCAACTCGAATCAGATTGATTTCAAAATTTATCCAGCTGTAAATGTACATCCAATGACTACTTTGTGAAAATGTCAATAAAATTTGTCTGGCTTATGCAATTTTTTTGTTAACAGACACACAGTCAGTTACATGATCACTCACTTTTCCTGGTAGCAGGTTGTAAATACAAGACTCCCTAGTAAAATAATACTGCATCCTGATTTATGTTTAGTTTGACTCAGCTGTTGCTTTTTACATAACAGGTGTGTTCCCTTGCCTTTGCAATGATGAGTTAATAGAAAATCTGCTGTGCTGACCTGCCTTTCCCCGTAACGCTTTATAATCAAATGGATGCTGGCCAGAGTAATGACATACCATGCCATATTTCTAGAGGACTGCACTGATTTGAGACATATCTTGGGAATCAGGTGAGTGCTATAATCACGTAGCTGTCATGCTGGGCTTCACAATGCCAGACCAATCAGCTGCCTGACAGAGTTCAGTTAAATTACCATTACAAATCAAGAGTAGACCTGGTGCTGATACAAATTATGTGATTACAGGTGGGTGTGAGTGAATGTACAAAAATTGTACTATTTCAATATTAAAGCATAGTRCCTGTGTCAGGTTGCAGCTGAACAAAAGTTCTGCAACAAGTGGTGGGCACAGTTCCCCTAAAGCACTAAAAGGGGAACTAATTTCCTGATAAATGCTTTAGGGCTTTTGCTAATTTGTAAATTAGTGGATTAACACTCGCTAAATTTAAAAGCACTAACTCGGATCTTTCAATGTTATTAACATTATTGTTAACGGCTGAAGGTAATGGGCTGTCACTTCTTCTCAGAAGCTGTACAATCTGACTGACAGCACTCCTGACTCAAGGTTTTAGTTTATAGCCAATAAGAGACAGTTCCCACACTTCTTTTTTTTTTTTGCTTACGTGGCAGCAAAGCATTGGAGCTATATCACTCGGTGACACCCCCAGTGCCATCAAAATGATTAAATATTTCTTCATTGAGCGTTTTACTTCAAAATAATCCATACTTAAAGGGGCTAGATCATGTAAAATCAACTTTTTTGAGTTTTATATTGTAACAGTTGCATATATGTGATGTCATAAGTATGCGCCACTGCCCTCTATAGTTAGTTGCGGGAGAAGCAAGCTYGTGGAAGAACGTGGAGGACTGTGTGACAGACTTTATATTTTCTCCCAAACTCACAAGTAACGTTGCAGCAGTGGTGGACAGTAACAAAGTACTTTTACTTTATTACTGTAATTAAGTACATTTTTTGAGTATCTGTACTTTACTTGAGTAGTTATTTATTTGGGAACTTTTTACTTTTACTCCACTACATTTCAAAGACAAATATTGTACTTTTTACTCCACTACATTTCTAGGAAGCTTGTAGTTACTCGTTCCTTTTAGATCAGCATATTATAATCCGCTGTAAAAAAAAAAAAAAGAAAAGAAAAAAATCTGTTGTTCCGGTTTTTCTTTTCATGAAATGCAATTGGCCACAAGCTATGTTCGTCACAAAGGTAACCAATCACATGCGTAGCTTATAGCCTACGTCACACTCGTTAACTCTCGGTAGCGGAGCGCGTGCTCCCATCACTTTACTTTCATTTCAAGCAGAACCAGACAAAAGAAGAAGATGCAATGGAAACCATTGAGGAAACGCAAGGAGAGAAACCAGCACACCCATGGCCAHATCTCAGTTCAATGTTCGAGGTTTTAGGACTTAAAAATAATACRTATCAGTTCAAATGTCTTCTCTGTTTACCACGGGTAAAGTACCTTTCAGCATTCCATAACTCACCATCTAACCTGAGAAAGCACATTGAGGTAAGTCAGCAAACTTTTTTCTCACTAGTTTAAACCCTTTAAATGAAGTTGACTTTAGTTAGAGTGGTTGTGGTTTAATGCTGTGAGAGATGATTGAATAATAGTCTACCATTGTGTGCTAACTGCTAGCTTAGAGCACCGTGCAGGTGCCCCTTGGGGCTCTGTGCTCGGGATCCCTCTCAGACCCTTGGACTCTGGTCTTCCCTATGTCTGCCTCGTGTCTTGGGGGTTGGGTCTCAGTCCTCCACAGTCACTATTAAATATTCCATTGGAGAAATCTTGTATATACACGCATGTTCACAACTGCTCACAAACAGGTGCTCTGATCCAGGGGTTCTGACTGGTCACTGAGTGTGTATATATGTCTGTGTGTATATACTGACAATATTTATGAATGTAGGCATGTATGTATGTATATCTCTATATATGTATGGGTATGTGTATATTTTTATGTATGCCCTCCATGTATTTATCCATTTATTTTTCAGGTGAGCAGACAGATGTTGGGTGTGTGGTCCTGTGTTTTGTTGGTGTATATTTAATATACTTCTGATCACTATTTCAATCTTTCTATCTTTCTAATCACTTCTCTTTCTGTTTTTCTCTCTGTCTCCATTTTCTCTTCACTTAAAAAAAGTCACTGATGATGAAGAAATAAATAAAATAAATAAACTAATATTTAGTTTCGTTTTCTACTGAAGTGACAAAAAAAGAAAAGTAAAAAAGAGAATGTAATTTGTACTTTTACTTTGTACTTAAGTACTTTAAAATGCATGTACTTCTGAATACTTAAGTATTTTCAAAAGTAAGTACTTCAGTACTTTTACTTGAGTAGATTTTTGACTGAGTAACTTTTACTTGTAGTGGAGTAGATTTGACCATGAGTATCAATACTTTTACTCAAGTACTAGAGTTGAGTACTTTGTCCACCACTGCGTTGCAGGTTGTCTGAACTCTGTTAACTTCATGTATAAGATAGCAGCCGTTCAACCAGGCATTGTAAGGTTGTTGAAGAGTGTGTTTAATAAAAAAAAAAAAGACAAGCGTTGTGGAATTCTCAGCACCAGCGTCATCGTGAGTTTTTTCCTGCTGAAAATTGCTGCCACCTTCTCTAAACTACAGCCCAACGTTACAATATCATAGCGAGAACTCTAAAGGCTTGAAGTTACCTCATGGATTAACACTCAGGCATCAAAGGGCTGACTGCAGACTCCTCTTATCCTCCTCTTAATGGGGGTAGATGAATTGCAGGTGTGTGGCTGCACACCTGCTGGAGATTCTGCCCCCCTGCAGGCTGTGCTCCAGGAGAACATCTAGTGGATGAATACTGGAGCTGACAAACCTCAGATCCCAAATCCCAACACGTGGCATGGTGTGCCTCAGGGTCTATGGAAGGTGTGTGAAAACTAACGCCGAACAACCACTTGACTGCGCGTCATCCACTCGGGTGCCAATCAACCATACTGAGCGCTTCAGCCTCCCTGCTCAAGCAGCTGGACCTGTGACTCATCTCTGGATGGATGGATGGATGGATGGATGGATGGATGGATGGATGGATGGATGGATGGATGGATGGATGGATGAATGGATGGATGGATGGATGGATGAATGGATGATGGATGGATGGATGGATGGATGAATGGATGGATGGATGGATGGATGAGCTTGAAGTGATTTATAATATCATGGAGCCTAGGCACCAACTTCCCAGTGACCATGAAAAGGAAACGGGTAAAAGAAAATGGAAGGATGAATGATTTTTCTTTCTTTTTATTCCAACAGTTTAAATTTTCTTTGGTAATTAATATTGAATACTATAATCACACTGGGTTAAAGGAAAGATCTTCATGGTGTTAAAATGTGTYTCTATGGAACCAAATCTAAAGTCGTAGAGATACAGTAAAAATGGGACTAGAAGGTAACTGCTTATAGGAGTGTAACTCCAGTTTTTTTACTTCTGTGTTGCTTTGGGGGACTTTTGTGGTGGTCCCATTTTAGTCTGTTATCACCTTACAACAAATGGACACAACCAATAAAGAAACTCTTACAATTTGGTTAAAAGTATTCTGAGCAGAGGATTTTTCCATTTTGAACCATTGACAGATTGATCTTTTGTCATGTTGAAGTGAGTAAGATGAATTGTACAGATCCTTTGAGATTTGGTTGATGTTCATTTTAAATAAGGAAATGGTGCAAGGCAGATGCTAAACCCTGTCTGAAGGTGAGGTTAGCAGAAATGGTTACCATGGTAACTGGCTCAGAGTTTAAGTTAAATGCTGAAGAAAAGTGATGCAGTGGTTCCTGTCTTATCTTCTTTTCTATACCCTCTGATACACAGCACCTTCCTTCAGCACAGAAAACCAGAGTGCCCTCCAACAGTTCTTTGCACCTTGCACCATTCAAAGCAGTACTTTTTTCTTACAGCTATTCCAACTAGATTACAATGGTTAAATGAGCAAACAAGTGGGTAAACACCATCAGTTATACCCATTGTGACAATGTTTTATTTATTTTCCTTTATTAGATTTATGAAAAATCTCAGTCTTGCCTGTAAATATTAGTGGGTTGCTATTATGTACATACCATGCATGAAACAACAAAATAGAAACATTTTCTTTTACCTTCCCGTAATAGTGGTACAAATCTTTTACTGCTTCAAGAGTACATGGGAAATCAATTTATTTATTTGCAGTTTTACAAGATGTTCAGCACATCTGTGTAGTATTATATATTCTTTTAATTAACCACCTAAATTATTAAAACTAAATATTTATAATGCTAATTTCATCTCTGGTGTGGCTGAGGTTTTAAACATTAAACAAAATACAAATCCCTTTTTTTATACCTCGTCTTGTAGGAATCAAACACCCCACCAAATTTTAGCACAGAGCTTCTACTGACTAAAGAAACCTGAACTGACAAATATCCCTTTTGTAACATACATTTTTCCAAATGTGATAGTGAAGAATTCAAAAGCAGATAAACGGTTTACTGGAATACTGTTGTAGAAACTCCTTATTATGACCCCTACTATGCAAAGTGGAGGTCATATTGTTTTCATATTGTTTATTTATTAAAATTTAAAAAAAATTCAAAGACTTTTGGTCAACAGAAACGACTGCACCTAGCAGCTTGAAGTTTTGTAGGAATATAGATGTGACCCTCCTAMACTGCATTACCAAAGGTTTTTGCGGTAGACCCCATATTTCAGGTGGGATCATCATTTGAAAAGCTGGTGTCTGGATACAAAAAGGAACATGGTTCAAACCGACCTTCTACCCTCACTCAGTCCCATGATTCATTGYGGGTCGAGGCTGTTCAGATGGAAATGTAGAGAAGAAGAAGAGTTCATTAATATATTACTTTTTCATTGACTCAAAATTAACTTGTAAAAGGTTTTTAGGTGAGAATGTAGCACTATTGAACTCAAATATTTACTTGCCTTGTCAACATTTTGTCTGTTGTTGCTGCTGGGCAGCTATCAGCTGGCCGGGTGCTTCCTGCCAGAGAGAATACCTGACTCTCGGGGCACACTATTTATTCCTGCACTGGGGGTCCTGCACATGGGACATGGGCTGCGATTACAGTCAATCCTGTCAGTCACACCGAACACGTCCGCACACTGCACGTCATAAAGGCAGCAGTAGCACCAGAGGAGACAACTACAGCTCAGACTGATCATTTCCACCTGCTGCATGCATTAATTATGTTTTTATCTTGGTTTTAAAAACTCGAGGCACGAGGATATGCCTTGTGCACGGAACATCACATGCAAATGCAGTTGCAGCTCGTAAGCATAAATATGAGTGGGGCAGACATTAATTTCCTAAATCAATGACATAATAAATCTTTCACTTTGCGGCACATTTTCTATGAAAAATGTATAGGCTACGAGAGTTCAGGGGTCAGATTTATAAAGGATTGCATAGAAACTGTCCGGTATTTTACCTGAAACTGAGACTTTTAAAACACAACAACCCACCAGACATTAAACAAAGACATCAGAGACCAATAACAGTTAAAGTCACTTTGCAAAGGGAGAAGTTCAAATGTCCAACTTAACAGCAGTTGGGTACAAAGAAGTTCTGCCCCTCTGTGGCCGTGTTTCACTTTTATTCACACAGGTAGAGATTACATCACAACAAGTTGTCGAATCATAAAACAGTTGCTATGTCATGTCATAAGCATAGAAGCCAATCAGAAGCTAGTTGCTGGGGGCATGTAGTTAGCTAAACGATAGAAAAACATTCTTCCTGTGTTAGTCAGACTTGTTTGTGCATTCTTTACTAGAAACTCGGGCGT
>NW_013953146.1:74366-83171 GCF_001266775.1 Austrofundulus limnaeus
ACACACACACACACACACCTGCGCGCATGCGTGACAAATACGGACTTTAAACGTGAAGGTTCATAACATCCACACTGGCTAGGTGGATGCGCCCTGCGCGTGTATCCAAAGCGTGACTTTTGCTGTCCTGCTGTTCTTGTTGGGGAGGGATCTGTGGGTCAGGGAGGGGTCTGTGGGTCAGGGAGGGATCTGTGGGTCAGGGAGGGGTCTGTGGGTCAGGGTCGGCTGAGGAGGAAGCAGATGAATGGAGTTGCACACGGGAACTTTTATTTAAGATTTAACTTTTTTATTTCAAAGGTCCTCATAGCTCAGCAGCAGAAGCATAAATATTACTGTTAAGAAAGCTGAGGATAAAGTTGAATAAAAAATCTAAGTCTGATTCTGAAGGTAAATTAAATCTCTGACAGTGATCATTACACAGTGTGGCTCTAATTCTTCACTTCACCATCTGTGTCAGTTTCACGTCTCCAAAATGAGCGTACGCATGGATCAGAGCTGGCTGAGGCACCACACATTTTCACGTCAAGTTTGGATTTTATAAATCACAACCGTGGCGTGAAAAGTGGCGTACACAAGTTTCTGGGCTCAAATTGTGCGTACGCCAGTTTTATAAATCCGACCCCTGGTCCGTGGGTGCTTTGCTTTTGTGCAGGTGTCATATAGGTTACTGTACTTTAACAAATGGAACAGAACAAATTCAGTCCAAGAAACTGAGGAGAACTGTTAGAACAACTGGAAGCTGACGATGAGGATCTGGCCAAGAACAAAGAAAACAGAACTACAGTATACATACTGAGCAGATAACAAAACACAGAGAAACAGAACAAACAGGAACATTTTCCAAAGGAAAAACACAAGACTGAAGGTAATCCAAGAAAACAGATTTAGGTCTAAAACTCAAAGCCATCGTGTTAAAAAATCTGATTCAGAGGCCATACAATGAAAATTTATAAAAGTTCAATGTTACATGTTGTCCAGGTTACACAGATTTCAAGGTGAAATGCTCAGCTAAGTTCACAGCTTGAAGGTGGCCTTTAATTAATTGGCCATTAATCATCATGAAGCACTAGTTCTAGAGCACTAGTTCTAGCTGTAGCCCTCCCCTTTTTGCTGTCAAGCTTATTTTATTTTCCTCACAGTCCAAGAAACCTTTCAAACTGCCGACTCTCAAAGTTCTCTTGAAGTCAGAGTTTCTACTGAACGAAGACATGAATGTAAGCAGAAAATTCCTTTAAACCAATCTGCCCCCAAGACATGTTTGAAGAAAAGTCAATACAGACAGAAAAGGCAGACATATCTGAAATTTCAATGGACATGTTCTAAAAGGACCCATTTTTTTCTAGTTTGAGCATGAATATGATATAAATTCATATCCATTTTTTACTTATTCCTCACATGGCAGTGGCCCACACAGGCCTGTGGCACAATCTCACTTTTAGTTTGACATCTAAATAGTCTGTATGAATTATAAAATTATTTGTCTACAGATTTATCGAGTTCTGGGTTACCCTGTTAAATGAATTGTAATCATGACTTAGAGATTAGAGTAACTTACCCCAAAATTAACTTTTTTAGCTGATAAACTGTCTAGAATGTGTCTAAAATGTTATATAGTGCTGTTTCTGTGCTAATTTTGATGTTTTTGTGTGTATTTGTTCAAATCTGTAATATTTGGTCTAAAAACGTGTTTTTGCTGCTCATATATTTGAACAGTGCCAATGCAGCTACTGCCCACAATAGCAACATTCTTCATCTTTCTTCCTTAAAGCCTAATTTTCATTTGGGATTTATTTTGAATAACCGTAAAAATGAAGACGTTGGGTCATTGTGTATGTGTAATTAAAACAGAATACAGTGATTCACAAATGTAACAAACCTATAATTCACAAACGCAACATAAATATAAATTGTTTACATTAAGAAATTAAATCATTACAAAGAAGTTCCCTCTCCCTGGGCTGCCACCTTATCATGTTGGAGAGGTTTGAGTGGAGCCGTGTTTCCATCCAATTTTAATTCGAATTTTGAGCGAATTTTTAAAATTTTGCAAAAAGGAAAAAAAATGAAGAAATGCGAATCAGATGTGTTTCCATCAACTGGCTTGAAGCGAATCAGTTACGTCAGATGCATGCATGTAGTAAATAGGAAGTAAAAGTCACATCTCAGGAAAATGGAGAGAAGTTTTCAGGAACGTGTTGCTACTGCCGGGAAAGTTGTAATTATTCTGTCATCAACTAGTTTTGGCTATTTTACATGCTGTCTGGAGACGTAGAGAAAGAAATGTAATTCTCTTCATGTTACGGGATTAATTGAGAATACGCCAACAGCGGGAGGAGGGTCCAGCTGCAGTTGCTCTGGTATCGGTACCGGTTTTGGACAGACAGCGGGAACAGCTAATCATCAGGTGAGGTAAATGTTCACTACGTCAGAACTGATTCAACAAATGTGTTTCCGTCTGTCCTTTGCGTATTAAGTCTTTTTCGAAAAAACCAAAAACCACCTCAAGTGAGCATATCAACTTTTATGCAAATTAGAAGAAGTTTTTTTCGAATCATGCCATTTCCATCCCCTTTTCTAGTGCAATACTTTAAAATGCACATTAAAAAACACTGATGGAAACATGGAATGATCCTGGGAGCTATGTTAGGGTCACCCAAGGTAAACAGGTCCTACGTGAGGGATCAGACAAAGCACACCCCAAAGACCCCTATGATGAGTGCTTTAAATGGATTCAGTGTTCCCTCGCCCGGACGCGAGTCACCGAGGCCCGACTCTGGAGCCAGGCCTGGAGGTGGGGCACGTTGGCGAGCGCCTGGTGGCCAGGCTTTCACCTAACGAGCCTGGTCGGGCACAGCCCGAAGAGGAGACATGGGTCCCCCTTCCCATGGGCTCACCACCTGTGGAAGGGGTCAAAGGGGTCGGGTGCAATGTGTGTTGGGCAGTGGTCCAAGGCAGGGTCCTTGGCGGTCCGATCCTCTGCTACAGAGGCTGGCTTTAGGGATGTGGAATGTCACCTCTCTGGTGGGGAAGGAACCTGAGCTGGTGTGTGAGTGGGTGGATGAGATTTGCTTGGAGTTCCTTAAGGCTCTGGATGTTGTGGGGTTGCATTGGTTGACGCGACTCTACAATATCGCGTGGACATCAGGGGCAGTTCCCCTGGATTGGCAGAACGGTGTGGTGGTCCCCCCTATTTAAAAAGGGGGACAGTATGTGTTCTAACTATGGGGGATCACACTTCTAAGCCTCCATGGTAAGGTCTAGTCAGGGGTCCTGGAGAGGAGGGTCCAACTGATAGTCAAATCTTTGATTCAGGAAGAGCAGTGTGGTTTTGGTCCTGGTCGTGGAACAGCGGGCCAGCTCTACACTCTCAGCAGGGTCCTGGAGGGTGCATGGGAGTTCACCCAAACAGTCTACATGTGTTTTGTGGACTTGGAGAAGGCGTTCGACCATGTCCATCGAGGACTCCTGTGGAGAGTACTCTGGGAGTATGTGGTACTAGGCCCGTTGATCTGGGCTGTTAGGTCCCTGTATGAGCGGTGCCAGAGTGTGGTCCGCATTGCCGGTAGTCGGACTCATTTCCGATGGGAGTTGGACTCCGCCAAGGTTGCCCTTTGTCACCGATTCTGTTCATAACTTTTATGGACAGAATTTCTAGGCGCAGCCAAGGTGTTGAGGGGATCCGTTTTGGTGACCTTAGGATCACGTCACTGCTTTCATTCCTTTAGTGCAAAAATGAATGGACACAAGAAGCGACTCTCAGTCAGTGAATGTTGATTT
This sequence comes from Austrofundulus limnaeus, assembly GCF_001266775.1. Taxonomy (NCBI): domain Eukaryota; kingdom Metazoa; phylum Chordata; class Actinopteri; order Cyprinodontiformes; family Rivulidae; genus Austrofundulus; species Austrofundulus limnaeus. The sequence continues at coordinate 78,144 of NW_013953146.1, forward strand.
GAACCATAATATGCGATCATTTATTTTACAAATCATACAGGATCACGTACACTTGATTGTGAACAATTAATTTCCTATAAAAGTTTTGGGACCAACAATAACAAGCTTTTAACTTCTTAATTGTTAACCACACTTAAATAGAAACACTATCGTCAGCTTAGATGTTCAATACCAGACATTTGAGGCTGTATCTTAGAGTTGGCAAGGAAGAGTTTAAGAAAAAAGGGTGGAAGAAAGATGTTAGCTTTCTTATACTTTTATCTTAAATAATGTGGGTTTTAAACAGAAGGACGAAGCGTTCTATGTTCAGCTTCGGTCAGACCTCGACGTCACACACAGTCAGCTTTTACCTTGAGATGATGTTCTGTCACCTGCCAGGTAGGTGGGGGTGCTGCTGGAGAACCTGTCTTCAAGATCGTCAAACAGGGGACCCCAAGGCGTGTTTAAGACTCATTTAGCATCCATGTCAGCCGTAGAAGATGACAAAGCCTAGACTGGAACCCAGGTTTCAGAGTAAAACTTCCGTCTGGAGAATTTCTGAAGTGGATAAACCAGGCGTTGGTTTTCTACACTGTGAGGTTTCCCCGTTGGCAATGAAGGGGCCAAACCTGACACAGTTTTCAGCTTTTGATTCCCTGGAGATAATCTAGCTGTCAAAAGTGGCTGACGGCGGTCCATCACCTTACTGCTGGCCGGGCAGAAACTGTTAGTTCCTAAAAGCTTAGAGAATCTATGGTCCGCCCTTCGGAAGGGTAGATTAGAAAAGAAGTTATCAAGGAAAAGTGTTTTTCAGAACTTTCCATTCCTCCTGAAACTAAAACAAAGATTATTGCTACTGTGTGGTTCAGAACAAAACATTTCATGAACCATTTAATTATCTGATGAGCACTTATTTAAAACCAAACTGAAAGAAAAATGAATTGCTTCAAATTCAAACATTTGCAAAAATGATTCAGACATGAAAAACATTGAAATTTCATCAACTTAAACCACAAAGATTATTTTAGTTAAATAAGAATTTTTTCCACAGAAAAACCATACATAGCTGAAATCATAATGAGGGAGAAAAGAGATCTGTCCTCTTTTCTCCGGTAACTTTGATAAACATTCTCTGATTGTCAAAATGCATAATACCTTCAGTTAAGAGAACAATAAATCAAATAAGAAAAGATTCTTCTGTTCATTATCTGATTTAGAAGGAAAGAGAATGTCTCTTTGAGGTCAAGGTGACCTGAGGTGGCCTAGATTCAGTTCTAAGTGGAACAGAGTTTTTGTCCCTTCGTAGGCCCATCAGAGGACTGAGAGTCCAAGACAGTTTCCTTGGCTACGTTCACACTGCAGGTCTTAATGCTCAGTTCCGATTTTTTGAAAAAATCCGATCTTTTTGTGTGAACGTTCACATTACATTTTAAATGTGACCTGTATCAGACCCCTGTGTGAACGCAACACAGCACTGATGTGACACGCATGCGCAGTAAAAGACGTGACGTCTCATCAGCCGGCTTGTTTGTTTACAGAGCTAACATGGATGCTACATTTTGCACATCAAATCTGAAGTTGTTGTTTAATCAGAGCCGATTAAATAATTATCTGACATGCTTCTTTAGTTCAGTGTTTATATCTGAACCTGCCTCTGACCGGGATGCTCCAGTGAAGCTTTTTTTTTTTTTGAACGAAACTACGATCTGGAAAAAAGTATCGACCAAGTATTGAACTTTAGGTTCGATACTCTCCGCGACCCAGGCTGGACATCGTTATTATCATACTATCTACGTGGAAAATGAAAAGTAAAAAGATGAAGCAACTGGACTTGTGTTTTGGAGCTGTAAACACATGGAGCTACAGATTTAAACAGCGAGACTTGAGGTTAGTGTCTTATCGATCCTTCACCCCCTCCTCCTGATGAAAAAGTCAGATGGAATGTGACATGAGCGTTCACACTGCAGTCACTTTGAAAACATCAGATATATATCCGATTTAAAACCACATACTGAAACGGCCTGGGTCGGATTTGAAAAAATCCGATTTGTCGCATTTTCAGACTGTCATAAAAAAATCGGATATGAGTCAGATGGGTCAAAAAAATGGGATTTGGGTCGGATTTGCCTGCAGTGTGAACGTAGCCCTTGATAATTTGACTCGAGGTGACCCCTTCACGAATGAGGGAAGGATGGAGTGGGAGATCGACAGGCGGATTGGTGCTGCATCTGCAGTGATGCGGGCGCTGTATCGGTCTGTCGTGGTGAGGCGGGAGCTGAGCCAGAAGGCAAAGCTCTCGATTTACCAGTCGGTCTACGTTCCAACCCTCATCTATGGTCACGAGTTTTGAGTAGTGACCGAAAGAACGAGATCACGGATACAAGCAGCCAAAATGATTTTCCTTCGTTGGGTGTCTGGGCTCTCCCTTAGAGATAGGGTGAGAAGCTCAGTCATCCAGGACGGACTCAGAGTAGAGCGGCTGCTCCTCCACATCGAGAGGAGACAGTTGAGGTGGTTCATCTGGTTAGGATGCTTCCTGGTTACCTCCCTGGTGAGGTGTTCCGGTCACCTCCCACTGGGAGGAGGCCCAGAGAAAAACCCAGGACACGCTGGAGAGACGATGTTTCTCGGTTGGCCTGGGAACCTCTTGGGATTCCCCCAGACGAGCTGACCCAAGTGGCTGAGGAGAGGGAAGTCTGGGTCTCTCTGCTTAGGCGGTTGCCCCCGCGACCCGAACCCGGAAAAGTGGCAGGAAACGGATGGATGGATGGATAAATATGTTAATTTGAATTTGATAGCAGCAATACAACTAAAAAAACTGGGACAGAGCAACAAAATGCTGTACAGGTATGTTAGTGGGTAGAAGGAACAGCTGGAAGACCATCTTGCAACTTTTTAAGTTTTCTTTTGCAACAGGTTGGTATCAGGACTGGGTTTAAAAAGAGCATTTAAGAAAGTTTGAATGTAAAAATGGGCAGAAGTTTACCAGTCTGAGAGAACTTGAATCTAAAAATAATGGAACTATTTTAATCATGTTTCCCAACAGAAGACTGGGAAGATATTGTCCATCCGTCCATTATTTTCCACTTTAACCCAGAGTTTGGTTACGGGGTTAGCAGCTTGAGTAGGGAGGCCCAGACCTTTCTTTCCCCAGCCAACTCTTCCAGCTTTTCTGGGAAGATTGCAGGGTGTTCCCATGTCAGTCATGAAATGGCTTCTCCATTGTGTTCTGGATCTTCCTCTGATTCTCCTCCCAGTAAGACATGTCTGAAGCACCTCCCTATAGTAAGGCATCTGTGAGGTTTTCTTACCAAGTGCTGAGCTGCCTCAACTGACTCTTCTCGATGGGGAGGAGCAGCAGCTATACTTTGAGTCTCTCCTGGATAACTGAGCTTCTCACCCTGTCTCTAAGGGAGAAGCCAAGAGAAAACTCATTTTGACTCCCTTTATCCGCAATCTTGTGCTTTTGGTCACTAAGTTCACTACCACAGATGAGGGTAAGAACATAGAMCAAACAGAGTAAACAGAGATCTTTGCCTTACAGTTCATCTCCCTTTTCACCACAAAATGTCATGATCTGTGTGTTTTGGTTGAATTATTTACTCTGGTTCTTTGTGTTAGTTATGTTATCCTTATGTTATCCTTGTGTTTTTGTATGTTTATTTTGTGCCATTTCTCAGTTCACCCTCAGTCTGCCGCTCAGTAATTTTTCTGTTTGTCACTCTCACCTGTTAATAATTCAGCCCCTCTCCCAGGTGTTGCCCATCTCCCTCAGTTTGTATTTAACAGGCCTCTTACCAGTACTTCCTCACAGGTTCATTGTATGATTTTCTTCATCAGTCTTGGTCTTCTGTTTGCCCATGTGCTGTGTGTTTTGCTGCCAAGCCAGCCTTTTGTTATTGTTTAAATAAATTCTTTAATTTATTCAAGCCCCTTGTGCCATCCTGCATTCTGGGTCCAACTCCTCCAAGACCTCGACAAAATGAACAACAACAACAACTGAACCCTGCAGACAGGTACAGGTTTTATTTATTTATTTATTTTTAAGTTCCTGGCCTGTCAAGCAGAGGGTTCTGCCTGCAGGAGAGAGAATGGGACCCACAACTGGTGCTTTCACCTCCTTCAGTCATCTGATGTGGGGTATTTAATACGAGTGTGTCCAGACCGGCATGGAGCTGACGACAACGGAGAAATCGCAATCCGGAAGTGCATGCTGTCGTCTTGAGTTCCCTGAAGGCCAGCAGCAGAAATTTCAGGGCCAATACCRCTCTCCAGAACCTCCAGGGCATCACTTTCCAGAATCTCGAGGGGTCCAAGTCTCAAATTCTTTGTTCTGCATTGCTCCCGAGAGGGTCGATGTCTGTGTCTTTGCTTCTTTCTGCTAATTTGAGGTATTTATGCTTCTTTGCTTTCTGCTACATTCAGCGATTTGCAGCAAGTTTAGGTAATGTTTAGCTGTCATTAGCTAAAGTTAGCTTTTTTAGGCTAGATTCACATTTTGGTGGCTATTTCAGCTTATTTCTGCTTAGTTCTTAAAACTTGTGCTCCATATGCTTCCTCATTCTATTTTAAGAAATTCAAGCTACCTTTTAGCTGTTTTTGGACAGCACGTGGCAAGCCCTTTCATAGCTTCTCCAGGAACTATTAGAGTATCTGCATATCCTCTGCCCAGTATATCTGACAAGTGCAATCCTTGCTGCGCACCATTGATAAATCATCTTTGCATGCATAATCAAGTTTGTACGTCATTTTATACATGCTAATTGATGATAAATTGATCTTGCAGTGTTTTATATTAAATCACAGGTGCCTTCAAGCTTCTCTCAAACATTTAACCTTTTTAAAGATAATAAAATGCCAGGGTAATTTGGTACTGTTATGTGTATCACCTACACATTCTCACTCCCAAGTCGTCACATATTGACGCTTAAGGTAAGGTTCCCTCTGCGTCTTATTTTGACGCATCAGGTACCCCCCTCGCGTCAGTCCTTGACGCCCGCGGCTTTTCCGGGTTGCGCCACCAGGGGTCTTTGCTTCGGGGGTCTGAGG
>NW_013953146.1:83672-89190 GCF_001266775.1 Austrofundulus limnaeus
TTTTTGCGCATTTTATACACTTTCTGAAAATATGACAACAGCTTCCGCCCCATCTCGTCAGTAACTGACGTGACGGGGGTACCCTGCGCGTCAAAATCGGACGTAGAGGGAACCTTGCCAAAGCGTCACTATGTGACGACTTGGGAGTGAGAATGGGTTGGTATCACACTGAAGCAGAGAAATCAGAGAGAGCTGTCTGACCAACTCAGAAAAAAGATTATAGATATCTATCTCAAAGGAAAAGTCCATCTCTTTGTTGCTACTTTAAAATCATCTCCACTCTTTTTGCCACTCTTGTCAGGTATTCCTTCCTGCTACACACTCATGCTGAAGAAATTACAACTGAACGTATCTGAAATACACAACTTCCCTGCATGTTTTTCCATTTGAATTTTTAACAGGCTTTCCCTGCACCTGATCAGCAGACCTGGCTCTACACGTGAGCCCACAAAGGCTTCACTCAATAGGCAGAATCATGCAGAGCTGTGGCAATTAGGTTCAACATCACACTGATAACGACTAAGAATGCTTAGGTGGTATCTTCAGTTGTGACATGCTGTGTTTTACACCAGACTCCCTTCTTCAAGTCTGTGTTTCTGTACCTGTTTTTTTTAATCTGATGGAGAGGTTTTTTGACCATATTCCCTGGTACAATCTTGTGAGGACCCAGTGTTCCTTATAAAAGCTTGGTCCCCATCAGGGGAAATACTGTTGGTGGGTCAGAGGTTAGGGTTAGGACTAAGCTGTGCATTGAGTTTAGGTTAAATTTAGGGTCATGTATGTACTGGGGTGGTTAGGTTTAGGGTAAGGGGTCAGGGTTAGGCTACAGAAATGACCACTATAATGAATGGAAGTCAATGCAAAATCCCCATGAGGACAGAAAAACCAATATGTATGTGTGCGTTTTCCACCTGATGGGTTTCATAATGCATAAATCAGCAGCMYCTTGTGGTAAAGATCACTGGTGGCATCACTGGGCTACCAAGAGTAAACACCACCATGATAACATTGCAGTGGGTGGTAGGTGTCTGGTGCCCAGCAGTGTGTGGCCTTCTTCTCATACTGATAACAAACAGAGGAAAGTAGCTGCTCTGTCCTCAGGTTAGTTTTCAAGCTGAGTTTAATTGAACATGACCTGTCCTGCAGCGATGGGGTGGAATGCTTGGAGGGAGACTTTCTGAATTAATATTCCATTTTCATCTAAACTCAAAGGTCTTTACGGGGTCAACACCCACAAGCTAAATGATTGTCAGACACACTTAAGAGAGCAGCCACACTCTTTCACATTAGGGTCAGCTGTTTTTATTTTTTTCAACACACAGGTTATTTTATTCAGAGCTTCTTTTTTATTTCTTTGAAGCTGAAATTCAGCTTTAAATCTGATTTTAAATCTTTGAATTATTTGAATCTTATAGTACATTAATTTGTGACAACATGTATTCCTTCAAGAAATGCTAGGCCTTTGATTTAAACATTTGTATTTTTTGTCATATGATGAACCCTGTTGACCTGACCAACAAGAAATGTTTCACAGGCTTAGTATATTATTACGTAATCATTTATAGCTTTATAATGTAGTTGTATTAGTTCAGACATAATAGGGATTACACAAAGTTAAGGACTAAGTTTAGTCTTTTTCTGTTAGTTCAGGTAAATTAGCTTTGAACCTGATTGACTTTAAAAGTAATTAGCTATAGACGAGCATCAATGACAAGATATTTTACTAACAGACTATCAGGATAAACTGCAGTAAATATTGTGAACTTTTAGGACAAATTAACTATAAAAATAAGTTGCTGTGGTTTAATGGAGGAATTCAATAAATAACACTARTAATAGTGTTGCAGAGGCAGTAAGRGATACAGGAACACCAAGCCTGTTATTTAATTTTTTACAAATTTAAAATGAGCAGAAATCCTGAGTTGCAGAATATGTCTGCCCTAAAATAATAGGAAAATGATTTTATGCCAGTCACATCTTTATCACAGACACAAGGATGTCAGTCCTTATCAGAGATGAAGGACTGGATCAGTAGGAAGGACAATTTAAAGTGTCGTAGCTTTGGGGTGAGAGGAAATGAAGGAGAACTCTGAAGCCATTAAGGTTTTGTCTCAAACATTTTTCCAAGTCATTTCCTTAATCTGTCATGTCATGTGTCATCCTTATCAAGCATGAGGAATAAGCCCTTTCCTGCTGGATTCTGAGCAATGTGTTGATTTGCAATATAGAAAAAAAAGAGGAAAAGAATAAAAGAGGACAAAAAATGAGCGGATGTGTCTCAAGGTTTGGCTGGTAGTGGGTACATTCTGTATGTATGTATAAATAGTAAAACTAGCTGGTTTATGCAGTATAAACTAACAAGTTATTTAGTTCTTTATTTCCTCAGAGGAAACTATGGAGGGTCAAATTGTCAGTAGTATATCCTTTGGGATTACTAAAGTATTTTTAATTTAAAGGGGCAATGTTATATAAAATCAACTTTTTTCAGCTTTATGTTATAATGTTATCCTCTCATCAAAAACATGCCCTGAGTTTTGCTTTGACTCATTCATGCATGTTTGAGAAATCCTGTAGTGTCCTGATGCAGCCAGGCAGGGGAGCAAAAATGACCGATTGGGACTAGAACCTCCTTTTGGGACCAGCTCCTCCTCTGGGCTGTGTCTCTCAAACTGCAGACGGTGAGTGCTTTGTGCATTTAGTGAGATCTTGAACATAATTTGTAGGACATGTCTCACTTGTCAAATTATACCWTTTATTTACGAAGTTTGTTTCGATGTGTCCTTTGTGCATGTTTGTTTCCGATGCTAACTAGTTAGCAGCTAGCGGCTATCGCTAGTTAGCAATCCTTGCTAAAATCAACACCCCCAGCTCTACATTTATTGTAATTAGTAATTAATTTTGACCATATGCGAGGCTAATCATTAGTTTTCGGTTTGGGGTCACCTTCAACAAGTGACCAGCTGAGCTCCTGGACCGTTTCTCCTCCTTTTCCGACATCTATCAGTACCATAGACTTAAATATATAGATCACTAGACTGAGCCCCGCCCAAACCGTCCACTGGTAGTGTCTGTGACAACATGGAGGAGCAGAAACAGACCTAACAGGACAACAGCTCACAGCCTCCATAGAAACTAATAGATAAACAGCAGCTGAACTGGATCTGTTTCACAGATTATCTGTCATGTTTTTACAATAAATTAATAATTATGTTAATTTCATTCAACAATCATGTAAAACAGCAGATATATACCAGAAAAATATATAATTTATAAGTAGCAATGATCTAAACCAGACCTGAAGTCAGCCTGTAACTTAGACTTTAGCTAGTTGAAAAATGATGACTTCAGCTAGTAATAAAGTATATTTATTATTTCTTCTTACTGTCATAAAAAATAAGAATATTTATATTTACCAGCCAACAGTTAGAAAATGTTCTCTGGTTATAAGATGAAATTTGTCTCTATTAGCTAACCATCTTCTCAACAGGTCAGGTTCCTCTAACAGAAACCTAAAAATACATTTATAATATTATTTTACACTCTGTAGGTCTAAATATTAATCAGAGGACAAAGTAATATTTAATAGTTTGTGTTAAATTGTAACATGATTCAACAGTGCTAAACTCTGTATATATGCTCCACAAGCTAATATCTGCTAACCAGTTCAATAAATAACAGTGATTACATCGACTTTATCAGATTATTTTAATTTTAAACTGTTACATTATGTTCTGCTCAGATCACATTGAGCTAAAAAAGATCAAATCTGATGACTTGTGCTGTAAAATGAGATGTTTTCCTGTTTATCTTCTGTTAATAAATCCAAAACACAAGCAAATTTTCTGACATTATTTAAAACATTAGATAGATTATATAAATTGTAAAATATTAATAATAACTGGTTAATATTATTATTAATAGTTTTTATGGTTTCTACATCGTCATTCCTTTTTTTCTGCTCTGTTGTCAACAACGTAATGGGAAATCCAGACTTTTTACCGTTTTGTGTTAGCTGTTAGCTTCACCAACCAATCACACRGTCATGTGGTTTCTGTGCACTTCCAACTGTTTTATAGAACTTCCTTGATCGGTACCAGCTGCCCTGCTATCYGGGTCAAAGCAGCCAGGGGCTGGGCAGCTACAGGGGAGCTGCTTCAGTTACATTCGGACTTTTTTAGGTGATTGTGTGTGTTTTTTAAATGTAGTTATATATTGTCTGACTTTTATTTTGTGCAATAAAGATACTATTGGCATTGCTGTTTCTTTTTCATTGAGTTAAATTCATGAAGAAAAAATCAACATATATACTTACATATATACTTGCACAGGCATAAAGTGTGCAGTAACTGTAAGTTCATTTATAAGAAAAATCATTTTGGTTTTGTTTTATTGCATTTATAAGCAATGGTTTGCTGTAGCAGGGTATGAGTATTATTTACAGACTCAATATCAGACTTTTTGAGTCAACAGTTAGCTTTAGCACAGAATGAACAATGATAAACAGCAGGTTTTTTTTTGCTAGTTTAATTATACCACCCACTTTTAAAAGATGTTACCGCCCACAGAGCGCGGACTCTAGTTACAGTGGAAAAACAACTACCCGAGTAGAACTGCTCAGAACCGGCACAAACTGAGTCGAGAAGAACCGGACTCAGCGGTGGAAAAAGGACTTCTGGGTACTCAAGCTTCCTCCCATGACTGTTAATTAGTATCTCTAAATTGTCCCTAGGTGTGAGTGAGAGAGTGATGTGGCCCTGTGATGGTCTTGAGACCTGCTCAGGGTGTACCCCACCCCTCACTGTGACTGCTGGATATGGGCACCAGTGACCCTGAAGGAAGAAGTGGGTATAGATGATGGATGGAGATGGATATATTGAATGGCTCTCATGACAGCAAAGAAAAACAAGAAACAGACAAGGTTATACAGATACAGAATTAATTACAGCAGGGGTGCCCAACCTTTTTTGAACCAAGAGCTACTTTTGAAGTCGGCTGTTTGCTGAGATCTACTCGTCCATTCTCAGTATCAAAAAAAAACAACATAATTTTTCGTCTCCCTACTCCTCACTTCTTTAAATAAAACAGAATGTAATGTGTTGCTAGTTTTTTTTAATTTAAAGTATTTTCAAACAAAACTATCTACTTAAACATACATTTACCTACAAAAAAGATAAAATCCTTACTAAACTCCTGACAGAGAAACAGAAAAGGGGTGCTCGAACAAAAAGGATTGTAGGGGTCACCTCGAGTCAAATTATCAAGGAACTATCTTTGACTCTCAGTCCTCTGATGGGCCTTCGAATGGACAAAAACTCTGTTCCACTTAGAACTGAATCTAGGCCACCCAAGGCCACTTTCTTTCTAAATCAGATAAAAAACAGAAGAATCTTCTCTGATTTATTGTTCTCTTAACTGAAAGTATTACGCATTTTGATAATCAGAGAATGTTTATCAAAGTTACCGGAGAAAAGAGGACAGATCTCTTTTCTCCCTCAGTATGATTTCAGCTATGTATGGT
>NW_013953146.1:90058-92618 GCF_001266775.1 Austrofundulus limnaeus
CCCTAAGATAAACTTGCCTCAAATGTCTGGTATTTAACACCGAAACTGACGTTTGTGTTTCTATTTAAGTGTAGTTAACAATTAAGAAGTTAAAAGCTTGTTATTGTTGGTCCCAAAACTTTATAGGAAATTAAATGTTCACAGTCAAGTGTACTCCAGTGATCCTGTTTGACTTGTAAAATAAATGATCGCATATTATGGTTCAAATCAACATTCACTGACTGAGAGTCACTTTTTGTGTCCATTCATTTTGCACTGGAGGAATGTTTACCCAAAATAAAAAGTGATCCCTTGCTAATTAAATTACTCTTATAACCTTTTGTGTTGTAAGAACCCTTACAGGATCAATTCTTTTACCTCCCTCTATTAGTACTCACTGTAACATGCGAGCTATGAAGGCTGAAAACCTGCACACTGAGAGAACCACAGACTTAAATAACTTTGGAGCAYGGGAACTCGTCTCCATTTATTCAAAGAACTCTCATCTCTTTCTCTCCATACAGGGGAGGAAACACAAAACAAAAAAAACTAAAGTCAAAGCACACAATATAAAACTCTCTTGTTTATCCTATTACAAAAAGTGACTTACGATGGTGCAGATTCACAAATCTCCAACAACAATTTCAAACCTCAGTCTCTGTGCAGCATGCAGGATGGTTTCATCTGTAGATGCTGAAGGCCTCAGTCCCTCACTGGTCCAGATTGCTGGCTCCCGACCATTCAAAGAGTTCCACATGTTCACCACCTGACAAGACGCACACAGCCACGTTAGGTAGAGAAAACAAACAAACAGAAAAACAAAAACTCTCCATCCATGCGACTTGTTGCTCAGGATTTGATCCCAGTGTCATTTTRCAGAGTCAAAACCTCATTTTCAACACTGGARCAGTCCACCTGAAACACAAATTTGGACACATCCATCCATCCTGGTGGACAGCTGCACGTCTTATAGCAGCCACTTTTATTTTTAAAGTCACAGAAAAGCACATCTGCAGCATCAAACGCTTCTTTCATAAATTCSYCATCGCTGAAAGATGTTTTCCGCAGTGTTTTTTTGTGTTGAGGCAGGTACGGGGCTGCATTAGCAACTGTACCTTAGCTTAGGAGGGGGAATTCACCTCATAGCATCTGTGCATTGTTTTGAAAGAAATGCTGTTCCATGTTATCCTTTTTGGACAAGCCAAGGCAGCGCTTGAATTACATATGAGTCCTCTTCCCACTCCAGGTGAAAATAATAAGTTATTATTTGCTTGTTAGCTGTCTTTCGTTCATTTTTTTCCGCCTCGCTGCTTTGTTGTGAACAGTCTCGTGAGACCGTGTTCAGAGTGCTGTTTCACCTCACCCAAAACTCGCGAGACTACGTCTGTGAGCGGAGCTGACGAGCCGACTCGTCAGCTGTGCTGGGGAGGGATGAGGGAGCGTGTTCAAGGCTGGAATGTAAACTCCTCCTGCCTCACACCTCCACCGCTTCTGCCGGAGAGCTCAGCGAGCGGGCATGAGTCCCGGGCCAGAGCGCAACTGTTGCTCTCAGCTGACGAGCCGGCTCTCAGCTGTTAGAGGAAGGTTGCACTCCGGCGTGAGCTACTGGGAACCAGCCGACGAGCTACCGGTCAATCGCGATCGACTGGTTGGGCACCCCTGGATTACAGGGTACTGTGGAATTTCTCTGCCTTTTGACAGTTTCCAATCACTGTCCACTGTTCACACTAGCTGCCTCTAAAACCATACAGTCCAAATCTCTTATCTTTTGTTTTGAGAGAAAAGGCAAACCATAAAAATCCACACAATGTGGAAGTTGAGGCTTCTGTAGTACTAATGGAGGTTAACAGGAAACAAACGTCAAGTGTCAGTCCAAGTCTATTAAACTGACTCCAAAGGGCACTTTGGAGGCAAAATAATAGTGACAGGTACAAACAGATGAATTTTCAGAAAATTTACCRCAGAGTGCTGGGATTTAAAGGCGGTATATGCTTAGAGACTCAGCCGTCGATCACTGTCATAGCACTGAGACTGCAATTTTCTTTGGTTTGAAGAGTTTTTAATGATTTTTGTAACTGTAGGCTAGGGTTGTTGCGTGTTTTAGCTCTTTTGCCAAGACTTKTACATGTTGCCCTTAAAGGCTCAGTCTTATTGTGGTTTAAGTCCTTTTTAGCTTTAGTTAAATGGTTTCTTTATTATGCTTAAAGCAAAATGTCAAGGACTTTACAGGTATGTTGTACAGAACAAACAATAAGTATCAAGTTTGTACTAAAGACTTGGTTTTGAATAAATAAATAATCTCAGCTTATCTCTTGTTCATCTTAATGACAGCTTTTCTTATTCACTGCTGTTTTAACTTTAAAAAATACCTTTTTTAATTGCTTTTGAAATGTTTTAGTTTGCCTTTCTTTAGAATACAATGCATGGGTGAAAGTATTTAATTTTCAGCAYCAGCTCTCAGTATCTGTGTTTTTATATTTATTGTTTTGGGGTTGTTGGTTGACATTGTGAGGTTTGGTGTAGAATGACCCAGGGCGCAGGCAGGATCCAAAGTTCAAAAACAAATATTTTAATAAAACAA
>NW_013953146.1:96711-99912 GCF_001266775.1 Austrofundulus limnaeus
GCAAAATGAGACTCCTTCATTATCCTGCATCACAGAGAGGAGAAGGGACTTAGAAATATCTTCTCTTAATCTGTCTGCCTGTCTTGTGAGCTGGATAACTTAAAAAATGAGTGAGGTACCAACTTCATTTTGGTGTGCTGCATCTAGACGTAAGAAAAGTATATCAAAAATTGGGTAAGCTCATCAAAATCCAAGATGGCCACCACCATCCCAGTCATCTCAGTCAGAGTCACTGAGCAAAACAATTCACCTGCCTTGTTCTGAAAGTGGTTTGTGTGGCAGCCCCACCTGTCAGTCTGCCCCAGGGCAGCTGTGCATGGTAGTTAACCATCATCAATGAATGATTGTTTGTAAATAAATGAATGATGCATGGAATTGTGAGGCATCTTTGACAGGCTTGAAAACTATAAGACAAATACAATCGTATTGTTATTATTATTGAAGTGTAGTTTCCTCGATTCAGTCAAAAATAAGCTCACTTCTCACTTGTGTGGCTGCATTGGGCGTAAGAAAAGTCACTATAAAAAGATTGCAAATTATTAACACCTCTGATCATTTCAATAAACTATGCTTTCTAGTTTTTTCTATTGCTTTCATATAGTGTCCTCTGTGGTTGGCCAAAGGTTGGTATGGCCTCCACTGGCTGCCCACTAGTCCACTGACCCTGGTGGTGAATAAAACCGCTTCCTCTGCTTGGCAGGATCTGTCACTCTGCACCTCCTCAGACAAGGAAAAAAAACTGAAAAACACCCTTTTTCTTATAAACTGATCACCTATCCAGGATATCTTGCACCAACATTAAGCCTTACATGTGTTCCCTGAACAATTCCACTTCAGAAAAACACTCATCTCCAAAACATCAAACATATCCTGTTCAAATCCTTTAGCGACAGTGCTTATTTATATTTGTACAGCTGGCTGACACTGTACTTTTTGACTGTAGACCATATATAATTGTTTACTAAAAAAAGCTATGATCAAAGGTGCTTTGAACTGCATTTTCTGAAAAATAAATCTATCTCTTCATTCTTTCCTTCTGAGCAATAAATCAGTCTCTTTTTTGACAAATATTTCTAAGATGCTTATGATGCGTAGTTGTTTCATTGCAGCTGGTTTGTTGTTGATGTGACTAAAATGAGTTTATTTTGATGGGAAAAATAAAAAATCTGCATCAGCCCACTGACATTTGATTGTTAACCTGATCATGTGCTCTTTTATTGATGACTGTAACCTTTAAAACTGAAAAGGCTGTCAAGGTGAAAAGCTGTGTTAGCATTTTCTTATGTTAAAAAATCTGAAATATTGTCACAGTCTAAACAGGTAAATGTGCCATTTATTGAGTAAATATTGCTAAATTTAGCATTCAAATACATTTCATCACCTTTCTCAAAATTGTTCCCACACTTCTCAAAAACTGTCAAAAAGTCACAAATTGCCCAGCTTAAAGGGGACCTATTATGCAAAATTCACTTTTTAAAAATTTTTTTTTTTACTCAACTTAGGGTATGTACTTTAAAAAACAGTCCTAGGACCAAAAAAATGCACCCAGGGGCATATTTACTGTAAGTAAATGTATTTTTAATGTATATTAACGACAAGTTTTATACTTCCGTCATTTTGTGATGTCACAAGCCGTACGACAACCCACTGGAACCTGCGTTCAGCCCCTTACCTAGCAACCCCCGGGTGAGGCTCCACCTCCTCAATATAAAAAGCCGTCACGGTTGTTGTTGTGTAATGTGCTGCTCATTTCACAACAAGCCTCCAATAGGGTAATGGGTAGAGTGTTGGACCAGAGAGTGGGAGACCAGGTTTTGAGACCAGCACAGACACAATTTAATTATTTATTTATTTTCGTTCCTTATGAACACATTTTCTCATGTACCTCTATTGTTTAGCTTATTAAAGCCTTGTTAAAGCCTATTTGTTCGAGGTTCTGAGGTATTTTCACCGTTGCTGCTCCCTGCTCTGGTAACAGCATGCAGAGTGAGCGCAGAGCAGAGGAGGGGGAGAAAAAAAGAAGCTGTGACCACGACTCTGCCTCTGGGTCTCATAGTTGTACAACGGAGCTTCTGCTATTAGCCATGCTAAGGTAAACGCTGGTTTTGAAGGGTGGAGTTAATGTCAACAGATTTTTGGAGGGCGTTACCAACAGAGCTCATTAACATAAACAGCTCTTCTGAATGGAAGTCAGAGCAGGCAGAAMTAGAAAATGGTAAATTTTATTATCTGGGAATTATTTTGTACATTAAATTGAATGAACATGGTCTGGATAGCCCACAGACATACCATAAAAATTTCTAGGACCCATAATTGGTCTCCTTTTAAGTTTTGTACAAACTAAACTCAACTGCTTAGATTTAGCTGAAACTCCAACATGGACAGTTTGTCCTTTTGAAAACCCAAATCCAAACAAGCCAAGGCATGCTGAGCAGGGCTTTTATTTAGAAATCATTTAGTAAAATCTTAGTATTTGTGGTCATAGAGATTAGAGCTGATCAGCAGTTGGCAGCTCAACATCTGCACATCGTGCACACAGAGGGAGGGAGTGTGGACATGGCTCATGCTATGATGACAGACATTTATTTTGAACACAATGCTTTCATAATTTTCTAGATTCATTGCTGTGTGGCACGACTCAAACAGTTTGTAATTGACCTTGTAGCAATCTTCTGTTTTTTTCATTTTGTACTCAGATTGAATTTAAATCAGTTTCTCACAAAGTTTTCACATAATGAGCAAGAATAACATCTGTGCAATGTGCAATGATTAAAGCCATTGGACAGTTTAGACCCTGATGTTATCTTCCTTATCATTACCTTTCAGAAATAAAAGCAGTTTTCTTAGGACTATGCACCACTCTGTGAAGACTACTGCCCACAGCTGTAGTTCATTGCAGTTGATCATACTTTTTAATTTAATTTATTTTATTTTATTCATTAAAACAACAAAAAGTCCATTAAAACAAAATAAATCAATTACTGAATGAAAAGAGTGCAGAAACAAACTTAGAATATCTTCCCTTTAATAAAAACAACTTCAAACAACTTAGACTTGAACTCTTCAAACATGTTCGAAATAGAGGTTTTACAAAAATCTCATATCCCTTAATGTACTAATGACTCTTTCTATTAACAAATTTTGATTGAATATTTGAAGGTAATATATTTTTATGAGCTTTATACATGATTTGTAAAATAC
>NW_013953146.1:99987-102968 GCF_001266775.1 Austrofundulus limnaeus
CTAAAAATATGATTTGACCTGCTTTTCCCCAAACTTCAATAATTTAAATATGGTACTATCATTAGATTATAGAGTTTTATTTTTCAATAACTCTTACTTTATACAACAATGCAGTTGATTTATAAAGTAATGTATATGAGATTTCCATATCAGCTTTTCATCAATATTGACACCTAACTATTTTATTTCACTGATTACAAGTTTCAATATACAGAATGGAACTTTGATTGTTTTCTTACTGTTACAAAATCYCATGTAATTTGTTTTATCCAAATGTATTAAGTTGAAACCAAGTTTGTACCTTCCTAAATTCTGTCTGTATCATATGGATCATTTCAGCTAAATAATGTGCAGAAAGAAGCGCGGCTCAGAGCGCTGGTTCACCATAAAGAGATGCTACTAGCCTGTTAGCCTGTTAGCCTGTTCACTGTAGTCAGCTCTCCCTTACTGCAGCCCTGTTCAAGGGGCTCAATGCAGCTTTCTTGGCAAAGAACGAGGCACCTGATTATGCTCCTTCATAAATGATTCCTGTGGAGGTAAAGTTACTGTATACTAGTGTGGCATGATATTAATGCATAGCTGCATTCTAATGGTATCTGACAGAGTCAATAGGCTGAGAACGGTAATGACTGTGGGAGTTTGTAGTAGTGTCATCAATGCTCAGCTTCCAGGAACACAGAAAATACCAAGAAACAACTGTTTTGTAAGTAGTACGTATATTGTAAGTGTAGCAGTTTTATTTGTGTGGATATTTTCCTTCATAATAATCAGAGGACTAAAAGATTGACAGTTGGAATATTTATCAGAACGGTCACAACAAGATCTCACATTGTTAGGACAATCTTGCAATCTCTCGTTTTATTTTATTTATTTATTGTTTTTTTATGTTTATTGTCTGTTTGTATAACATTCTGTATAAATGAATGTATTTGACACTGCCTCAGGGCACACATGTACCACTGCCCTGTGTGACATGATGTGTGTCTGCAATTGCAAATAAATCCTGATTGACCATTTCACGGAGTACTTTTTATTTTTGAACGACGTGTTTCTGTTTTGGTTAAATAAAGATTTCCATGACACGGACCAATGTTGCCCAGATGTGTCAAAATATATAAAAATGCCAGGTGCAATGACTTATGCAGGTGCACGTGAGAAAAGGCACATGGATATAGAGAGGTGTAGATGGTTGTGCTGCTGACCTTTTCGCCTACACTTTCTGAGTGGCATGGGCGGATATCCTCACTCACCTTCCGGTGGTTCTGTTAATGAAGCTGATGATCCTTTAGCTCCTGAGAGACATTCAGCTGGAACGTTTCATGGATTTTGGCACATGGTCAGAGCCTCTCTCTGACATCACTCTGTGATTTTCTGTGATTCTCTGAGTAATCCATGCGTTCTCATTTGTGTTTTTTCAAGGGACTCCTTGTATACCTGGATCCTCAAACAAATCACACTGAACCAATTGCATTGGCTTCAAACACAGCAGCCATATCAAACATCAAAGACAAATACAGTTCACAGACAATATGAGGCTCTAAAATCTAAACTAGTATATGAATTATTAAGGCCATATATTTATAGTCTAGAACTCTTTTTATTATTGTCTTTAATTAAATAATAAAATAATGAAATGTAAACTATTTGACCAAGAGGGCCAGTTTAGACCCACCCATAGTCACGAATCTGCTTCACAGAGTTTTATTTTTTTTGTTACAAATCAGCCATGTTCTAGGTMATGGAGAGCACAGTGGGGTCATCCTGTGTAAAAGGGACCTGAGCAACAAAACCTGCCTCTTGTGAAATGTTTTAAAACAAGTTAATTTCACACTAGTGCCACTCAGTGTAGTATCGGTACGGTTCGGTACGGTTCCAAGCCATTTCCATTAGGCCAAATTCATAGAACCAGCCCTTTTTTACTTCATTGTGGTTCCAAGTATCCCCAGTTGACACCAAAATGTGACGTCAGAACACTGTTCGTCATTGATTGGCTAGTGGGTGGAGTTACTGGTTGCGTCTAAGCTGCCTTTACACRAACAACTTGAGGTGCCATTTTTTCAATTGTAGCAGTGACATTAGTCGTATTTCCATCCATCTTTAATTCAAATTTTTAGCGAATTTTTAAAATTTCAAAAGTTATCCATCAAATGTGTTTCCATCTCTCATTTTGCACATTAACTTTAAAAAAAAACATACCACCTCCACCAACCACCCAAAACACACCCCACTGGAACTGGACTGGAACGTCAATGGAAAAACACCCGAACTGACCCGTTCCGACACTGACCATACCGACACTACACTAAGTGGCACTAGTGGAAAAGGGGCAAGTGTCCTGATGCATCTCAATAATCCATGTAGAAAAATCAAAAAGCAAAATAAATAGGTCCTCTGGATGGGTTCTTCTTTAGTGAAACGTTTCGTCTCTCCTCCAAGAGACTTCTTCAGTCTGAGGAGTTTCAGGTGAACTCAGCCTTATAAGCACTGCCTCCACCTGGACAAACAGGATGGTCACATACAAAAGAGGACCATCAGCCAAACAATAGGCTTGATTAGCTCTATTCATGACAGAGGGTCATGTACCCCATCACCTTACTATCGTTGGGGCCCTGATTTGTACCTTTTTGCTCACAGGGGCTGAGTCATACTTGCAATAACAGCGTTGTAGGAGGAGGACAACTGGACACGAAGGCCTCCACCTCTGTTTAATGATGGACTGTTTTTCTACCACAAACCCAGCTTTTACACAGCAAAAGGTGTGAATCAGGGCCCCAACAATAGTCAGGTGATGGTACCCATGACCCTCTATGAACACTAGAGCTAATCAAGGCACTAATGACCTATTGTTTGGCTGATGGTCCTCTTTTGTATGTGACCATCCTGTTTGTCCAGGTGGAGGCAGTGCTTATAAGGCTGAGTTCACCTGAAACTCCTCAGACTGAAGAAGTCTCTTGGAGGAGAGACGAAACGTTTCACTAAAG
>NW_013953146.1:102978-104838 GCF_001266775.1 Austrofundulus limnaeus
CTCCTCAGACTGAAGAAGTCTCTTGGGGGAGTGACAAAACGTTTTTTTTTTTTTTTTTTTTTTTTTTTGGCAGTCCATTAAGGTTAAAAAAATAAAACACATTGTTTTAAACACACTGGTTGAATCAAATGTGAATTGTTTCCATGGAGCCCTTTGAAGGTCTAATTGAAAACATTAGGCATGCAATTCATATCATTTTGACATAGATGGTGAAGGAGAGGTCAGCAGAATTGAACAAAATGTTATAATATTAATTGCATTTCAGAAATAAATTAAAATTAGTATTCTTGATAATAGAAAAAGTAAGATAGCTTTAATAATGTATGTGAATGTTTTTATACGGTGCCAAGTCACAATGACAATTTTTATCAAGACTTGGTGCTATATAATTAAAGTGAATTAAATAAAATATATTATTAAAAAACTATTTTAAAACATTTATGAATCAAACATTGTTGTGGATTTGCAAAGAAGTACTGTTACCGTTAGACTGACAGCTGATCAACTTGGTTTAGTTCATGGTGTTTCATGTTGTTGATTTCAATATTGTCGGTCTCCATAAACAAACAGCAACGTCCTGGACTGCAGCAGTGTAATAAGCTGGCAGGCTGGCTGGGAGAAAACCAGAGGAAGCTGTGCTAAAATCCAGCCTTCAGCAGGCAATTTGTTGACATCAAACAGGACAGAAAAAAAGCAACCATTTCCTTGCAAACAGTGGTGCTTTTACAAACATCCATTTTGTTCATGCGATATGGAAATCAGGGTGAATGATGGCTTGCAGATTATTGTAGAAGTCAGTAATTCTCTATCCCCCCTCAGATGTCACTGAAACAGATCTGATGGGTAATAAAGCTGTTATTTCATGTACTTTGTGCTCATTTCAGACAATACATGTCAGATCTACATGATTAAGAGTGAATGATTCATTTATTTCAAATCACTGCACAGGTTTTAAAAAAAATTATTGAGACTAATCTAATTGACACAACTTTACATATAATTTAAAAAAGAAATAAGCTCAAACTCTAAAAAGAGTGCTAAATTAGCCGAGCTCTTAATAAAGCATATTTTATTTGGAGTTACTTGTCTCACTGTGGAAAAAAAAATCTAAAGAAACTGGAACACAGCCCTTTACTATGACAAGAAACAATACCAAGCTTGTGTTTTGACAAGGCTGCTAAGGGAGCTTTGACTTACTTCACAGCAACAGATGGTCTCTGAAGTAAAGAAAAAAATATATAGACAGACAGTATCAGAGAATGCCACACAGACTACCAGAGCAGTCACAAAAAATAAAAGTTAGCAGCCCTGTGTCTTCACTCTTAATGCTGTTCCATCTGTCTTTTCTTTAAAGGCTGGTTGTGTGATTTCATTTTGAACTCATTCAGTTTGAAGCCTTTTTTGGTTCAGCCTTCACCCACTAAAACAACATTGCTTTCAACACTAGAGACTCGTTTCAAAGAGTGACACAAGTCTCTAGTGTTTCAGACTTTGAGCCTAAGTGCAGTTGCCATGCACTTGTTGCAGATGTCCTGAAAGCAAGTAAAGTTTTATTTATAAAGCACCTTTCAGAGAAAAATATTCACAAGGTGCTGTACAATCATCAACAACCACGAACTCACTCTCATGGTGCGTTCACACCAAACGCGATTTCAGCGTCAGGAGCAGCAGGTTTACATACAAAGTCTATGGTGGACGCGCTTCAAGCAACGTCGGGAAGTTCTGCGGCGCCTCAAGCGCGATTAGAGCAGCGCGATTTGGACGATTTGGACGATCTGAGCGTCGAAAATCGTCCAAATCGCTGAAGTTGGGAAATCTGAACTTTTGCAGCTCGACGCGCAGCATCAACCAATCAGAGAG
>NW_013953146.1:106555-113220 GCF_001266775.1 Austrofundulus limnaeus
CTAGTTGCTTCTGTAATTTTCCCTCCTTTGATTTCATCTATTGTTATGTCAAGTGGTACTCCTGATATTACTCCCTTTAGTTTTGCAAGTGTTCCAGGTATGTATGCTTTAATTGTTTCTCCAACCAGTGTTGTCATCTTAACAATTTTTTCTTGCTGTTGTCTGTTCTCTGCATGGATAAGTATTTTCTTATTATTCATGAGTCCGGCCAGTTTAATCCTCCCAATCTCTTTCTCGATGGCTTTTGTCAGTTTAATTGGATGAAACTGCCCCCCTTCCTGTTTGAACTCAATCATAACTTTCCATTCTACTTCCTTGTTAGTCTGTACTTCTTGTGTTTGTTTTCTCGGACTCGTATTTATTTTTGTCTTTTTGCTAATGTCTTCTCTTGATTCGCTCTCTTCTGACCAGCTTCTCGCTCTCTCCTGTCTTTTCCTTATATTTCTTTTCATTCTAGATGATCTTGCCATCTCCCATTCCATTTCACCACCACTATTTCCACCTGATGCGGAAGCCATTTAGTTACAGTCAATGCACAGTTTATGCTACCGCCAACAAATTCAAGCCTACCGCCCTTGTCAAGTCTGCCACGTCAACAGCGTTCCGTCCCGGGACCTCTTCTCCACACACCTGCACTGCCGGCTGCTTAAGACCGATCTGACTCCGTCTCCAAAAGACCTGGAAGGTAATCAGGTAACAGGACGCACCTGCAACTGACAATTAACTCATAGCAGGAGCAGGAGCGTCACAAACATCAATGAAGAGCAGGTCCAGGCAGATCAGATTCCACCCCCCAGGACCCAGAAACTCCGTCCGCCGTGACAGTTCCACTGGGACAGCTGCACTCCCCTTGCTCCAATCTCAGTGTTGAAAAAATATTGTCGATTGCATTCAGAGACAGTTGACCAGATCCATAATTCTTTTGTTATCGAATGATGCGTAGAAGAAAGGCTTGACCCAGCTGCGAAGCAGGGAAAAAGGGACAGGTTCGGGAGAGAGAGCAAAAAACGTCTGACTCCTCTGAAGGCCAAGCAGAAATTATTGTTATCACTCTTTCTTCTTTTCTGCTCCTTTTTCCAGCTCTTGTTTCTCCTACCATCCTTTGGATCTTATAAAACCACTTCCCTTTGTTATCTCTCTCCCATCTCTTCTGCCATTCTTTCTTCAATCTTTCATTAATTATGCTTCTTGCTTCAGATTTACTTGTCTTATAATGTTAATGGTCATTTTGAACTGCCTTTTTTGCCATTTTATCTGCTTTTTCATTTCCTCTTACCCCTATATGTGCTGGTACCCAAATAAAAACAGCAGTTAACCCCATCCTTTGTATTCTGAATAGTGTGTGACTAATTTCTAGTAAAATGTCTGGCCTGCTGTCTGTGATTGTTTTTTATACTCATTAAAATTTAACTTGAGTCTGAACAGATTATAGATTTTATAGGTTTTACTTATTATACCCACTGTATGGCTAATAATACTGCAATCATTTCTCCTGCATAAACTGATAAATTGTCTGTGATTCTTTTACCTACTTTTATTTGAAATTCTGGTATTACAAATGCAACTCCTATTTTCTCTGTTTCCTTTGAAGCATCTGTACATATTTGAATTTACTGATAATAATTGTTTACAGTATATAATCCTGCACTGTCTGTGAGTTGAAAATGTATGATGTATCTCTTTTCTTTTCCATTAATGTCAAATCAACTGAAGCTTCTGGTAGAATCCAGGGTGGTATTACTGACGGTGGTAACACTGGACTTATTGTTAGATTATGAATTGGATATTTCTCTGTTTCCTCTTGAATCACCCACCCAAAACTACTTGCCTGTCTTTTTCCCTTTTTCCAGCTTGTACTTAAAATATCTAGTGTTGGGTGATCCGGATTATTGCTTTTTGGATTTAGCCAGTAGTTTATCATTGTTTGGGTTCCTCTCAGTATCTGAAACTTGGTTTGACATCATGAACAGTAAAAGATTTACACAAAGGGCCAGCTGGCTGATTGGTGAGTTTAATTGCTGATTGCCAACACCTGAGCCAGCCTGTATCAAAAGGGTGAATAAAAGCAGCATGAAGACAGTTTGCTGCATGCTGAGCATCACTAAACCAGCTTTTTAAAAAGTATCAGCTCTAGTCTGGTTGTGGCATCAAAATGGGTAAAGATGTCTTTATTTGTGAAACAGTTTGTGTGTACTCTGTATTATGTGTATGCAACAACAAAAACAGCCAATTCTGTGTAACTGAAGGACTGCTGATGAGTTTGTTTTTCTACTGTTTTTGCAGCAAAGAGAGTGCTGATCATTTATGCCCACCAGAGCTCTGCTTCATTCAATGCTGCAGCTAAAAATGCTGCTGTGGAGGTTCTGACTGCTCAGGGCTGCACCGTGGAAGTGTCTGACCTGTATGCTATGAACTTTAAAGCCACAGCCACTGCTGAGGACTTAAAAGGTATGAAATATCACTTGACTTATTGGTGGTAATTCTCACTGTAATTATTTAGATATTTTTTTTTCCTACCCAGGAGAAGTGGCTAATGCTGAGAACTTCTGTTACCTGATGGAGAGCAAGCTTGCTTGGGAAGAAGGACGGCTGTCAGATGACATTACTAAAGAGCAAACTAAAGTCACTGAGGCAGACCTGATCATATTTCAGGTAATGTCTTTTAGCAGTAAAGTCCATGCTAAGTCACTTTTTTTTTTTTTTTAAACCAGCACTGTGATCTTTCTTCGGTAGTTCCCCATCTACTGGTTTGGCTTTCCTGCAATCATGAAGGGTTGGATCGACAGAGTGCTCACTCATGGATTTGCCTATTCCCAGGAGAAGCGTTACAGCCAGGGAGTCTTCAAGGTGATGCTCTGATCACATGTTTTGGCAGGTCTTTTAAAAGAACTTTCTAGCGTATTTTGTTTTGTTACAGGACAAGAAGGCCATGTTGTCCTTCACCACTAGGTCTTCTGAATCCATGTTCAGCCCAACTGGCATCGATGGGGACATGAACGTCACGCTGTGGCCTCTGCAGGTATTTTGTATTAAATTAATCAGAGTGAAGTTGATGCTTTACTTAAAAAAAAATTTCTCTGCAGAATGGCATCCTGCACTACTGTGGCTTCCAGGTTCTGGCCCCTCAGATCTTCTGGGCTCCAGCATCTGTAGCTGACGAAGATTGTAAATCCATGTTGGAGGCCTGGCGTACACGACTGCAGGGTCTCCTGGAAGAGAAGCCCCTGTCCTTCTTCTCTCTGGGTTGCTTTGATGAGAAGACCTTCCAGCTGAAACCTGAAGTTCAGGAGAAACATGCCAGCCAGGAGTTTGGTCTGACTGTGGGCATCCACCTGAACAAGCCTCTGCCTCCCCACAACCAGATGAAGGCTGGATGCTGATTTATTTCTTATACATCAATAAAAGCTGGTTTAATGTTTTTTGGTTTGTCAGTAAAATGATGCAGTCTGTGTAATCTTTAAAGACAAATTGGCATTGAAACAGTGACTTATCATTTTGGATCTTAAACGGGAATGGGTAAAGGGAATAATCCAGTCATGCAATAGTTATTGTTTTCTCTCTCATTAGGACTCTTTAGCAATAAACTACCTCTTTAGCAATAAACTACTGTACATTTGAGAATCAAGATTTGGTGTAGAAATGCCACTTAGAATGTCCACTTAAGACATGACAGCTGTTGTGTGAATGCACAAACTTTTTTTTTCTCCATGAACATTAAAAATGTAAAGGTATTCTATAGCTGAACTAGAATCAATGAAGACATTTTACTCCTGACAGTCTTTTGCTACCCCTGCATATAGTACAACTTGGCATCCAGATCAGTTGAAAGTGACATTTTGCAGGGTGCATTTATTTTTTTTTCCTAAAACAACCTTTGAGTAAGCACTTCCAGAGGTGGGCATGAGTTACGAAGTTAACAAGACATTAGAGCAAGAATAATGAAAATGTGGAATAGTCAGACTATGGTACAATTTCTTCTGTCTCTTGCAATCTTGGTGAACCCATGATCTTTTTTTTTGTCTCCAGTCAATTAAATTTCATTGTTTGCCAACTGCTCCTAAAATTGTCCAACGTCTTGCACTTTCTGACTCTTGGGAACTAAATTGAAGGGTTCAAAACAAGTTTATGTTCATAAGACTATTTGAAAGAAAATGTGTCTTGCTAACTCAAATATTTACAAGTACAGTGACCTGGTGGCTTTCTTGAACAATGAAAATCTTTGCATTTATTTTAAAATGTTCACCAGATGTCACCAACAGTCATCTCTGTAAGAAACAAACTGCTTACAGACATGGTTAGATTTGCCCCAGTTTACATCATTACATATAGATTTTGGACTATTCTCTTTATTGCCAATAAAAAAAGGACTGTAAATCCAGCTCATCTTTTGAAAATGAGTTGTTGAAGCTCCCAAAATTTCAAAGTACATGCTTTTCATCTGTGCCTAGCACTGTTGTAATTGTTGTAACTGAATTTGTACCAAAAGCCTTTCATGTAAAGTAATCCGGTTCCTTTCTGTACGAGACTAAAAGCAAATGTGCATGCCCTTCGGTATACAGCAGCTCTGAAAAACACAAACATGACGCTTGTAAAGACCCTTGAAATACCTGTTCAAGTCACATTCAGGACTACTTTTGTTTTTAAGTCAACCAGAAGATTAAAAGGAATATACAGTATTTACAGATATAAATGTGCACTTCTTAGCAAACACTGACATTGAATAGAGGTGCAAAAGAGTCTTGGTTTTTAAGATATTACAAAGCTAAATGGACACATCACCTGTTTGAAGATTTTCATTATCAAAAGCTGTGGCTGGAGTTGCCTTCCATTAAGAAAATGGCTTAAATAGTACAATATGTGGTGCTAAATTCCCATTGTTTCTAGTTTTTCATTCTTCACAAAACAATTAATGTAGGGGAGTGGATACATTTTTAATCCTACACCAATTTTAAATCTGACTGCGGATTTCAAAAGGACGTTTCAAACCATACAAAATAACACCAAAATCATGTGATTATCTCAAGTATGAGGGAAGTTATTGATGTTTGTTTAGGTGAAATCAGCTCATGTTTTCTTGCTGCAGTTCACAGCAGAACCAATGGTGCCTTTGTGACCATTTCACCTTGCTGTTATCTATTTTTGCTCATAACTTCCTCAGTGTTCAAGATATCGCCATGAAATTTTAGGAAAATATTCACATTCAGTTTTTTGTAGGAAGCATCTTGTATCCTAATAAAACTTAATAATAGCCAATTAAAAAGTAGCAGAAAATGTATAAAACTAGACACCGTATAGCGGTAACATAATGACCCCCGCACACACAAATGCACCAGAACTAAGAAGTCATTATTCCTAAGGTGCATCCCAAAATTGCACTGGTTTGGGTGAGGGTATTTTTTGGGTTGGGGAGGCATTGGTTGACTTGATGGACAGACCCTCATCAGAGCTAAACAACCAAAGAAAATCTGAAGCTTCAATGTTTATTAGTTTTTGAGCTATAACCATTTTTGTATGTCAAGATACCCCTTTTTCAGATTTATTGGGGGTCCGAGGTGGGGGGGCACTGATTGGTGGGCCTGATGGATAGAGCTTCATCAGAGCTAAACAACAAAAGAAATCTGAAACTTCTATGTTGAACAGTTTCTGAGTTATATGCATTTTTGCATGTCCAGACATCCCCTCTTTGAAAGGAGCCCCCTCCTCAAATATGGGGTCTATCGTAAAACCGTTGGCTGGAGCAGTGTAGGTCAGACTCATCTACAGTCCTGCCAAATTTCATGTTGATTGGTGCAGCCGTTTTTGTGCTACGGTTGACCAAAGATCACTGAAAAAAAAGTACGAAAACAATGTGACCCTCACTTCGTGTGCGGGGGTCATAATAAATAACAGTACATATGTTACAAGCTCCTAGAACGTCCTTAATAACGATGAATGAAAAGCACATAGAGACATCCACACAGGCTGAGGGACAACAGCACAATGATCCAACAAACACTGAGGACAGGAGGCAGAAAAGACAAACTAATCAGAATCAGTTTTATAGCCATTGTCAATGAACAGGATTCACAGACTGAGAATCTGTTTCGGTGTAAAGGTGTCATAAGTGTAAAATATAGCAAATAAAGAAAATACAAAGGATAAAGGAAAAAATTTAATAAAATATGTAAAACATATGTACACCAGTTCAATACAGTAATCAGAGCAGACAATATAGCTGGAGTAGTGCAATTAGATCCAGTGGTAAAAGTGACCAGAAAAAACAAAATAGTCAGGGTTGTGCAATTTAAAATCTAGTGATAAAGTAGCCAAGGCAGAGTTATAGAGTGATGTGATTCTAATGATGGGTAAACAAGAAACACCTGGAGGAGACACGGGTGAGTGTGGGCGGGGCTGGAGCAGAGGCAGACAGGAGGGCAGGATGGAAAAAGGCCAGAATACACAAAGAAAACTGCAAACTAATGACAGAAAATACTCAGACACAGACTATGACACGTGCCTTACTTGAGTTTTACACTGTACAAGTAAAGATTATGATAAAGGTCTGGTTTTTTTTATCTGATGTGCTTTTTTGAGACTATCCAATTCAGCTAATTAAAAATAACATTTGAATGGGCTGTGCTCCTGCCAGAACATGTATAAACAGTATACTGTATATATATCTATAT
>NW_013953146.1:113861-119560 GCF_001266775.1 Austrofundulus limnaeus
ACTCTTATCCATGCTTTTATTACGTCTAGGCTGGACTATTGCAACTCTTTATATATTGTGTAGGGTTAATTTGGGTATATTCTAGAATGAATAATTTGTGAATTATTTAAATAAACAAATTATCTAACCTCGAGGCACCACTTCCCTTTTCTTTGTTATTTGTACACAGGAAAGAGAAGAAAAAACTGTAACTTTACTGTGATCAGTCTCACAATAAATCTACCCAAAATTGTCTGATGAGTTCTTTTCTTATCCAAACCAATAAAACCTTATTAAGGCACAAAAATTAGACATTGTCTCGTATTGACCAGTTCTCCACGGGTCATTTATTTACAGATTAAATGTATTTACAGCTATGGCGAGTGTGAAATGATGACATTCTGAACCAGAAGAACACAGAGATATTTGAGCAATGAGTGAATAACAAAAAAATAAAATAAAATAAAATAATCACTAAAAGATGGATTTTGAGGCTTGGAACGAGGTGAGGTGAGCTTTGCTTTAGCTGAGGATTTAACTAAGAGATCTTAGTTAAATTAGGTAGAAAAATCGTATAGTTTATTAAATCTCATACAAAGATAAGAATCAAATTACGTCTGAGCACCTGTTGGTCACCAGGACAAATGTTCACTTTTACCCTTTTGTTTCCACCATGTGGGTACCAGGAGGGGTCAGCGATTGAAGGTCATCTCTGGGGGTCGTTTCCCAGGTAGGCTCTTCATGCAAGCTGGATGTCAGGCGGTTTGCCTGTAAAACTCGACTGGTCCTGTGGTCAGAGAAAGGGGTCACTCCCTGGTGACAACATGATCCGGTCTTTTTAGGCAGCTGCAAGACTTCTTAATTTGATTTCAACTTTGTAGAGAAAATGAACTAAA
Organism: Austrofundulus limnaeus; assembly: GCF_001266775.1. Lineage (NCBI taxonomy): Eukaryota > Metazoa > Chordata > Actinopteri > Cyprinodontiformes > Rivulidae > Austrofundulus > Austrofundulus limnaeus. The sequence goes on from NW_013953146.1 coordinate 114,737, forward strand.
ACGACGCATGAATTACAATTAGCTTATTTAACTTCTATAAAATCAAACTCAGGTGTAGATTCGATATTAAACGGTGGCTGTATGTTAAACCAGCGGGAGATGCAGAAGGGCCACCATCCTGTCCAGCCCATGGGGGAAGGGCTGGCAGGCAGGGCCTCTGCTGAGCTTCTGGAAACTGACAACTTTAACTGATTTCAAACTCTCTCTGTGTGTCAGAGATTGGGAGTGCGCTAAGCTTTTTAAAACCTCTGTTTTGGGCGGAGTTAAGTTGTTAGTTGGCCAATGGAGGGTTTTAGTTTGATTATCTCGCATCTAATTAAAGGAAGAGAGAATATATCTGGGCTTTGGCTCAGGGATAAAATTGTCACAGTTAATTATTAAAATTCAAGTCCTAAGTTTCTAAGGATTAAACATATATGTAAACAAACACACTGTTTAAAATCATGAAATAAAAGAAACATCTTCTTCAGGAGTCCATCTGTAAACAAATAAACACAATACACACAGCAATTGAATAGTTAACTAAGCAAAACTTAGTAGATCTTTTATGGTCTTTTTAGTTCCTTTCTGTAAGAAAATGGATTAGATGGCATTCTTTGCAATAAGACAGAAAACATTAGATACACAGATTCCTTTATCTTTTCTTCTTTTTTCATATTTAATGAAGAATGTAGATTTCTTTGTTCTCAGTCACTTGAAAAGATTTGGTGAAAGGGATTTATGGTCCCTTTGAAGAGTTACAAACAGACAGTCCTTATGGTCACTGGAAACTTGTGGGGGTTTCAAGAATGTGGCAGTTCTTATCTATTAACTGTAAGGCGTCAGGACGTCTGGTGGGAGTTTGTGTGAGAGATGTTAATTCGAGCCACAAAGGAAGTTCCATGCAAAATCCTTAAATAGTCTGAAGTCAGAGTGGGGTTTTTCTTCCTCCTCTGTATCGTCAGAGGAACAAGTGAAATCTAATCAGAAATGATGATTTCTATGCTGGAAAATGCTACAGTTGATTTGGAACAATCATCTGTCCATCGCTTGCAGTTAGTCCAGAACGCTGCTGCAAGTCTTTTAACAGGTTCTAGAAGGCAGGACCACATCACTCCTGTTTTATCCGACTTGCACTGGCTGCCTGTTCGATTTTGTACTGATTTTAAGATTCTTTTACTTGTGTTTAAAGTTTCACATGGTCTCGCACCCAGTTATTTATTGGCCCTGTTGCACTTTTATACCCCACACAGAGAACTGAGATCTTCTAATCAGATGCTTTTAGTGCAGCCAAAGGTAAAACTAAAGCGTAGAGGGGAACGGGCTTTTGCTGTGGCGGTCCCCAGACTCTGGAACAACTTGCCTCTTGAGATCCGTTGTGCAGAGTCTGTTCAGTCTTTTAAATCTGACTTAAAAACTCACTTTTTAACACTGGCTTTTAATTCAAATTCAGTTTGAGCTACCTCAGGAATTTGTAATTTGTGTCTTTTATTTGTTTTTAGCTTATTGTATGTTTTACTGTATTGTGTCTGTGACGCACTTTGGTCAACACTGTTTTTTTAATGTGCTATATAAATAAAGTGATGATGATGATGATGAAGATGATATCTCCACACCTCCTCTCTCTCTGTGCCACACTTAGCCTGCAAAGTTAAAATTATCTGAACAGCCTGAAAAAGTAGCAGGATTATGATTCATCCTAACAAAAGTAAACAAAGTACTTGACGCCAAAGCATCGACTGGTAGGCCTCTGCCTGCTCTAGACTTGTCTGCATTGAAAGCACTAGGTATCACTTTACCAGAGGCGATTGCTCTAAGACTGCAAGGGAAGCTCAGCTTCCCCTAAAATGTAAAAAAAATAAGTGACCAAATATACACTGTTGTGTGTTCATGTCATTGACTAAATATGTGCTATAACGTGCTCAACTTTTGTTCAGAATCATCTTCTTATCACTGGTAACGATGCAGCTTTCCTCTCCCTCATTCCCTCAGCTTCACAGTGCTTTAAACAGTCAGACGCTGAGCGTCCACAGACTTCAATAGTGAAGCAAAAAAATGCAGAGAAATGAGACGAGTCATTGGATAAATGCTGGGCTTTGTCCCGACCCCGGATGCTCAGTGTCTCTGTGGGTCTATGGAGCAGTGGACGGCTTCGGACGCCCAGATTCTGCATGAGATTCTGTCTGAGCCTGAATCCTTTTTTGATTGACAGCAAAATGAGAGAATCAGAGATCTTTTGGTGTAAACATTCAGTGGCAGTTTTTAGTTTAGTTTCTGTTCTGAGCTGAACCGGAGACTTTCCTAATCCTCTTAACGGCATTTTCTTTGTTAAAAATGACTAGCAACAAATCGAGTTTTTATTTCTGGTGGGTTTTATTGTATCTGCTTGTGTTTGGAGACAAACTTTTATCACTCTTTCTGATGTCTATCACAGTTTCTGTCCAGCTGAGCTCCTCCGCCGTCATAAATCACTCAAAGGAGGACACACTTCACTCTTGCTCCAGTCCCAGCAAGCGAGTTAGCTAGGTAGCAAGCTGCACATAATGGCAGAGAGTTTGAATGTTGTGGACCGGATATTGGTGAAGCCATTTGATACAGTCTTATTTACAAAGAAAAACTTAGAGTTAAACAGCAGGGCTGATCAACTCCTCAGATTAATTTGGTGCACAAGGTGGGGAAACATAAGATTAAAAAAAAAATCATTTTTATTGATCCCACAGTAGGGAAATAACAGGTCTTTTCAGCTGTCCTGGTATAACAAAGTGAGCTGGCTGCTGTAAAAGACTGAAGAATAATCTGGAAAATGATTATAAAAGAATTGGATCAATTAATTCCTTTAAAAATCATCAAAGCAAAATTGTCAAAGAAATATGAAATTGTTTAATTTGTATTTGTATGAGTCACTGTTTGAGGAGTTGAATTTTTTGTTTTGTTTTATTATTTGGTTTATTGTTTGAAATTAATATTTTTTTGTAAATAGGAGCAGATATCAAGATCTTTTTCTTCTTCTGCTGCCTTTCATTTTATTTTATTTGTATTGTTTTGTTGTATGTAATGTTTTGTTTTTAAAATGAAATTAATAAATACTATAAACTAAAAAAATGATCTGTGACAGGGTCACAGTTCGTTTTCTTCAACAGGAACGGAGGGTAGAATTTACAACCCACACATTTTATTATGTAGGCTGAAACTTGAGTTTCCTCTCCTTGAAAGACCAGCATCCACCACTGCACTTTACCTGACCTTCAGCTTTGACCTTTGACTCCAAAATGTTTCCAGACCTCCGATGGGCCTAAAACAATTATCTTGTTAATTTGGACTGAAATCAACAGCTCCGATCAGGAGATACAGTGACCCCAATACAGTGTGATCAATGGAATTTTGCACCCACTAACACACAGACAACCAGAGAACAGTAAGCCTCCAGGTGTCGGCTTAAAAAAGACTAAGACCCAGTTAACAGAAGACACTAAGCTGCAATCTTCATAGCAGCAAATTTTAAATCATCAATGTGTTTTTTTATTTTATTTTCCACCTGGTTAGAGTAAAAATTACCCATTACTTTTCACTTCAGGCTTGTAACATTTAAGAACGCTTAGTCAAAAGATTTTGATATCACATATTAAAACAATGGGTTATTTTTTTGTTTTGTTTTGTTTTTTCAGCGCTAAAACAGAAGAGGTTATTTGAAGACCCTTCAACATCAGAAATAAACATCAGAAACTTTTTCTTTTTTCCATGGTAACCAAAACACTAAGATACACTTGATCCCCTGTCTAGCCTAACATGTTGTCAACATTGCATTCAAACACAAATTTGGACATTTCCCAATTTAACCAAGATGATTTAGTATCAAACTCCAAAATAAATGTCAAACTCAAAGTTTGTTTTACTCCTGTCCTTAATCAGCATCATAATGCAGCCACTTACTTAATGTCTTCACTTTCTCAGACACATAAACATCACTCATAAACAAATCATTCAAAAAAAGTCAAAGGCTAACGCTACAGACTTCCTAACTAAAGGCCCTGTCACACTATAATGTTAGAACATTATGAACATTGAAAGGCATCTTACATTAAAAAATTAGAAATCAACTGGAAGCCTCTTTAAGGCATGTACATACTGTCTAATGCTAACAAACTGATGAAATATACAACTTTTATTAGTAATTTAGACATAAAAATCATAAACTGGCATAAATTGTCTAAAATATATTAATATATGTATATTATATAATAAATTAAATATTAAATTATAGTGTGACAAGGCTTCAAGCAACATAAGAAAGGAACTGAAGTTTATCTAAAAGAAAGATAACAGGTTCAACTTGGGCATTGAGCAATGGATAAATATTTATCTCATGGTTAACATAAATATGTTAGACAAATTACAAATTCTGTATGTGTAACAATTTGTGTGTAAGCTTGGGTATATAATTTTTTTCTCCCCTATATTCTCACATGTGATGGGTTTCACATTCTAAATGTTTGTGCATACACATTGTTAAATTTAAATGTCTGAATGGAGTGATGTGTGAAGATTGGGTTACATGAGCACAATAGTGTTCATGCAGTTTTGAGACTTTCTTCATGCCCTCAGCTCCTCACAGTCACAAACCCATGATCAGCATCTATTGCATACATACAGTACATACAGATTATTGGTTTGTGGATTAGAAACACATTTGCAATTATACAAACTTGTGCAAAAGCTGTCGTCAGAGAGGTGTATTGTAAGTACACTTCGTAATAGTACTTAAGTATTTGTTTGTTTGTTTGTTTGTTTGTTTGTTTGTTTGTTTGTTTGTTTGTTTGTTTGTTTGTTTGTTTGTTTGTTTGTTTT
>NW_013953146.1:122462-126655 GCF_001266775.1 Austrofundulus limnaeus
CCAGTGAAATATATTTATGTTTGTGGTTGTAATGTGACAAAATATGGAAAAGTTCAAGGGGTATGAATACTTTTGCAAACCACTGTATATTCATACACCCCCACCATTTAATTAAAAGTTCCTTAGCAAGTTGAGTCAGTATTGTATGTAGTATAATCATTCCACTCTGGTAAAAAAAAATAGCTCAAATAAGTCATTAAAAGCCCCAAATGAATTTGGCATTACAATTAATGTAATGCAATTAATTAAATTAATGTAAACTTCTGACAACTGAATAAAAGTTGTGCATTATTAAACATAGAGTGCTGCTCATTGTTGCATCAGCTCATTCACCAGCTGCAATCTGAGGGAGGAAGGAACATTCTGTACAAAAACATGCAGTTCTTTGATGCTCAGGCAGCAAATTTTCAGGAACAAATTGTTTATTCCTACAGTCACATGAACTGACAGATTGTTTCTATACATTAAAATCATTGCTGACTGAAAGAAAATGGATAAATTGGATAAAGAGATTATTCGCATAAGGCTTGACAGTTACTTTAAGAGGTCAGAAATATACTGTATATAAAACACATCAAATGAAACTCAGTGCAAATCTTAGCCCATTTGAGATAAAATAACAACTCTTTCAACATTTGACTCTTATTTCCTTTCTTCTCTGTGACGAGCCTTCTGCTTGACCTTGGCTTGTGTTACAAACCAGGCATTTTAAAGCCAACATGTTTCCTTTGAGCCTGGTTTATTGCTTCAGTCTGTTGTGACGTTAGCTCGGTCTACACAGCCTTCCCTCTGRTTTGTAATTTCATTAAAAGCATCCAAGCGGTGCGGTGCATATATCTACTTCATTGACTTAGATGTCAGCTTATCCTCGCCTCTGTCAGGCCAACTCAGTGTGAACAAGACAATTAAATAAAGGCCCTCATTTCACTGTGTGTTTGCGAGGTGTCCCTTTAAACTCTTAGCAAGCAAGAGCAAAGCATCAAATCCTGTACTCAATGGGAGCTTGTCTTAAAATGCAAAGTTAAGTTAAACAAGAACAAGTTAAGCAAGATGGCATAAAAGCAAAAACCCATTTCTCAAAATGTTTGATGTCTTTTGTTGAGCAAACTGAGTATGTTTTGTGTGAGGCAAAGAAATATGGAGGCATTAAATAGTCGTCATCAAGTGCGATCAGTGTCCAGGCAAATAAAATAAATCAATTTGTCTTTGCTAAATAAAAGCAGCCGAGGCGTCCTCTGAAAAGATGAATGCATTTCATTTGTTAGGCTCTGCTGCATGCTGATGTGTGTATATTGGAGCTGGGTGTGCTCGTGTTTAAGTCTGTTCACGCACATAAAGCACAAACTAATTGGAGTTTTAATGTCATAACCATATATCACTCCAAAGTGCCCCCCCCCCACCCCCCCACACACACACACAATTAGCAGAGCAGAGAAACCTACCCTTTGGGCTTTGTCTTTGTTGTATTTAAAAGCTCAGATGGAGCCAAACACCTCAGCCATCCTGCTGCACATCAAGCATTTGTTTGGATGTCAACTTTTAAATGTTAATATTTAAATGGCAGGCATGACTGATCAGATGTGCCAAAAGACTCTTGCTGAGTTTTTATTTATTTACTTATTTATTTTGTTACACACACATCTCCCCTGAACATGAATGGATTTTGGTCAAAGAGCTGACATAAAGCCTTACTCTTTTGGTCTCATACTGCGCAGTGTGGAAAATCAGACTTGCAAGTAAGAAGACAAGAATCTAGCAGGCTGCAGCCCTTACATTACAAGCAAAGACTTTTTTTTTTTTCATTTCAGATGTGAAGGGGTGCACACAACCTGAATTCCACACAAATGGCAACCATGAAGTTTAGCCACAATAAAATCTACAGAGTTTAAAAGGTCCTAAAGAGCCAATTGGATAGTAAGAGGAAAGTTCACACCATCAACGTATACAGTGCCAATCATCAGATACCCCACTGTTATAATAGCCTGACTAAAGGAGGAGAGAAGCCACTGGCAACAAGACAAAAAAAGTCTCTCACATAGATGGTTTCACATCCAATGTCATGGCTCTGAGCAGTTCCAAGCTTCCATCTATTGTCTGCACTTGTTTATTCCTTTTCTAGGGTCACTTGTGTCCATATCAAGCAGTCACAGTGTGAGGTACACCCTGGACAGGTCACAAGTCCATCACAGGGACTCCTAGAGACAAACAACCATTCACTCTCTCACTCACTCCTAGGAACAATTTAGAGTTGGATGGAGCAGCAATTGTGAGATGTTAGGTTAGTCCTTCGACCGGTATCAATACATTTTCCACAGGGTAATAACTGAGTTAACACAGAGAAGCAGGCAAAACCAAATAAGAGCCAGGAGAAGTGGAAGAGCAACCTACAAACATCTCCTGGTTCATTGGTGGGAGTACCCTTTTAAACTAACTGGGGAAACAAGGATAAAAAGTATTTTTTACCACAGTAAATACATTCTTTTGCAGAAATCTGACATCTTTCCTCTAGGGATAATCAGGTTCAACAAACCTGCACGGGTTTTGGTTCAACCACCTTCAAAGAGCTGGCATTTGTGGATTCCAGAAATGAAGGAAACCTAGAAATGGAGGGGATCTGGGGCTTGTAGTTTTTTCTCCTTCATTCATGTACTGTAGATGATTGTCAATCCAAATGGATAAATTTATTAGCTCGTCGAGATCCATGTGTCCATCCCAGGTGGCTAATTGATCCTTTGTTCGTTGACAGAACTGAATGTACCACTTGGTGCCTTCTCTTCCCATCAGTGTCAGAGCCAGTGGGCCCTGAGAATGACAGGTGTTTACTGGGGCAGTGACTACCATGTAGAAGTACATATTGAGAATTATCTCTCTGAGCATCTTTGAAGTGAGAGAGATAATTTTGAGAATTATTTCTCTGAGCAGTGTAGTTGAAATGAACATTTTGCATTTAGGAATTGCTTCACCAAAACATATTTTTCAATGGCGTCCACCTCTGGCTCCACCCCTGCTTCCCATCCAGACTCCTGCACTAGGGTTTGGAAGTGAATGGAAAACTCTGACACTAATGGTACTCCATGATTTTTCAGCTGCTGCCTCCTGGTGGAGGGAAATCTTTCAGAAAAGTTCAACTGTCGATGGAGGTTTAGGCATGAGACTCTCTCAAAGTGTCTACGTTTATGTAGGAAATGTCAGAGTCATACGTTGGCGGTGCTCTGTTGAAGGCAAAGGTATTGAAAGATGAAACCACAAGTTAATCAGTTACCTTTTAAAAAAACTTTAAATATCTGATGTCTGGTTCACGTAGAGATGCAGAGGTACTGTTGATTTCTGAGATTGATTCAGGGTGTGCAGAGGGAGCAGGAAATAGAGATGTGGAGGACTTCCAACTTTTGATATATGTCAAGTTTTATGCTTCCTAGGTTCCATTTAGTTGATTGGACTTCTGTTGCATGAGGATCTTGTGTTTTCCTTTCTGTATTTTAATTCTTGTTATCAAGGTTTACTAGATGGAGTACCCAGAATGCAGGCGTGACTGATAATGACAGGACTAAACACAGTGGTACAAGTGTCTTTTTTTTACAGTGAATGTTTTTCTGGAGAAGTATTTAAAAAAGACGGAGCTGTGGTTATTGGGGAGATGGTAAAGGTGAGTATCTTTAAATGTGTTTATAAGTTATTCAGGTATCACAGGAGAGGCTGGCTTGGAGGGGAGGGCTGAGGTTTCCAGAAGGTGAGCTGAAATAATAATGTTGCTGCAGGAGGGCTCCAGAGGGCGGCAGGGCAGAGGACGGGTGCCAGAGAGGCTCCAGGTGACTCTGCTGAAGAGTTGGTTCCAGAGAGGTATAGTGGCCAGAGTGTCCAGGAAGTAGCTCAGGAGGTTCAGGTGTATTTCCAGGCGGGAAATGCAGGTGAGTTCTTTAAAGCACTATAAACAGAGTTAATATGAGATCACAAGGGTAAAGAGAGCCATGTACCGAAGTCCACAGAATGTTCCAGCAGGGAATGGCTCTGTTTCTCAAGAGCTTAAGTATACTGGAGTCTTATTGGCTGAACCACTGAAAGGTGAGTGAAAGTGGCTCACCCAACTCCACTCAGGAGCTGCAGGATGAAAAGCAACAATGACAAAATTCTCTTCATTTGTTCTTCTTCTTCTTCTTGTCGGTTTTATGGCGGTTGGCAACAAACTGTTAGTA
>NW_013953146.1:128378-130100 GCF_001266775.1 Austrofundulus limnaeus
GAACATATTATCGTTTCTAATGGTTTTACTTCTTCTACCCATTGCAAAGCTAATAATGTTGCCAACATTTCTCCTGTGTACACTGATAATCCATCTGTAATTTGTTTTCCTGTTTTTATATTGAATTCTGGTACTACAAACGCTATTCCTATTTTCCCAGTTATTTTTGATGCATCAGTATAAATTTGAACATATTGATAATAATTATCTAAATATAATTGCACTGAACAACTATCTACAACTTTTGATTTGTCTTGTTTCTTTTCCATCATTGACATATCTACTCTTGCTTCTGGTAGAATCCAGGGAGGTATAACAGAAACTGGTGTTGTTTGACTTATTTCTAAACTATTCATTTTAAAATTTTTTATTTTATTTTCAATTGTCCATCCAAAACTCCTCATTTCTTTATTTTCTTTTTCCCAACATGGATTTAAAATTTCCAGAGTTGGACTCTTCATTTGTTGTTTGTTTATCTGCTTTATCCTCAGTGCCTGCCCCTGTGCTCTTCCCTGCACACCTGTTCCTCATGTCTCCTCTCTGTTCTCAATCATCTACTTGTTAACTCAGCTTTCTATCCTGTGTCCTGTCTTCACTGTTGTCTGTACATTGTGCTGTCTTCAGCCAGTTGAGTTTTGGCTTGCTGAGCTCGTCATTGATATTTACTATAGTAGGTTTGATGCCCTGTCAGCACTTTTTTTTTTTGCAAATAAATCTAAATCGTTTTTTTTTTTTTCATCTTCAAGTTCTTTGCCTGAGTCCTGGGTTTCTGACTAACCCAACATATCTGTTGAAGAGTATTTTCATGTTTAGTGATAGGCATATTTTTCCCACATTTTATTTTTCAGCTCTATAAATGCTAATAATGCGTGTATACTAATGCAAATCTATGCACATTATAGAAATGCCTGGAGCTAAATTCCCACCAAGTCCTGCTGCTGAGGATGAGCCCCTGCCTGCTGATGATGACCCTGCTGACTGGCTTCAAGTTCTGACTAATAAAATCTGCACACGGTTTGTTTGCAGAGGAACAAATAAAGCAGCACCTGACTGTGTTCTCTCAGTGGAAGAAGTTGACTGCACCAGTATTTCAGATGGACATTAGTGAGWGGTGAAAGGATGTCTAGAGGTTGATCGGTGTATTCAGAGAAAAAGAACAATCGTTTCTGCCTTAAGATTTTTATTGTTATTTATCCACCGTTCTTTAACCAGGCAATTCCCATTGAGATCTCAGATCTCTTTTTCAAGGGAGGCCTGGGCCTGAAGGCAACCTATTGTACATGTTTTTGGGGGGTGGGGGAAACCGTAGTACCTGGAGAAAACCCACGCAAGCACGAGGAGAACATGCAAACTCCACACAGAAAGACCTCAGGTCCGAACCGGGGATCGAACCCAGGACCTTCTTGCTGTGGGGCGTCGGTGTTAACTACTGAGCCATCGTGCTGCCAAGATGTTTTCCAAAACAAATATTAATGCAACTGTTTCAGGACTAGCAGACTGGAGACATACCAGTTCTCTGCTCACCTCACATGACAGCAATCCTGAACAACACGACTCAATGAAACATGCACCAAATCGACAGTGAGGATCAAAAAAGGGGCAACACTTGATAAACAAGAGATGGCACTTTTAGAGAGAGAGAGAGAGAGAGAGAGAGAGAGAGAGAGAGAGAGAGAGAGAGAGAGAGACACAAAAACACATAGAAACTCTGCCAACTAGAGA
>NW_013953146.1:130184-131853 GCF_001266775.1 Austrofundulus limnaeus
GAGAGAGAGAGAGAGAGAGAGAGAGAGAGAGAGAGAGAGAGAGAGAGAGAGAGAGAGAGAGAGAGAGAGAGAGAGAGGTAGGTCTCAAAGTCTCCAGCAGTAAAATGTTTGACTGAACCATTGTTTTCACCATCAATTGCCAATTTTCCTAAAGATGTCGTATTGGTGGCAAAATTTGAATACCTGAACTGTGTCGAGAAAGAGACCTGCAACACCTTAATCACCACATCTAAAATGAACTGACTGCTTTGTTTACCAGCAAAACGTTTCAACAGTCATTAGTGGCATCAAACAGGCCATGTTGTTTTTCCATCATTTAGACTGGACTCCAGATGTCAGGCACACCGAACAGCTGTCTGGTTTGATCTGAGTTGTTTCACTGCAGGAGGAGTCCCAAATAAAGAAGCATTTCATGGGGTTTCTGAAGCCAGAAGGATCCAAAGAGAAACATTTGGTCTCCTTGATTCCGAAGAAACTAAAAGCTCAAAATTCCCTTTGAGGACTGCAGAGACCAGTGAGACCAGTCTTATGACAGCATGAGGGGGAAAAACAAGGGAGTTCAAGCCAGGTTCTTTCAACTCGACCCGAGAGTTGTTTTTGTTCTGTTTGGAGCTCACACTCAGCCTGGCTGTGGCAGATGCAGCAAAGGGATCCACTGATGCCATCAGCTACTTTGGGATTTTACAAAAGCTTTGCACATTATTTTCAGCCCCCACACAGAAATGGGCCATACTGGGAAAAAAAATCTGTAAACATTACATTGAAGATGTAGATTGAAACAAGATGGAGTACAATCAGCAGTGGTATGAAGCAGGTGCAGTGGGAGAGATTCTGATTGAAGTCAGAGACCACATCAGTGACTTCACCTTAAAGATGGAGGCCCAGTCTTTGGCTGAGGAGGTGGGATCATACTGCTTCAGTATTTGTTCAGTGGCGTGGTATGACGTCCTCTGTCAGACCAAATGTGAGCAACTTCATGCAGTCTCCTCACGTGTATCTGGATGTAGCAGTCAGTCCTCTCAAAGTGACAGAGGGAGGGCTGCTTTGAGTCCATGTCAAGCCAAAGACACCATGATGAGGCTGTCCTCCAACAGAAAAGGCTGAGAAAGTCACACTGCTATGATTCTTTTGATGAGCATTTTAGTGATGCCATAAAGAAGTTGAAGGTGACTTTTTCACTGTTGTTGTGGATGCTGCAGCACAACAGGATAGATTTACCACACTGGAAAATATGGGAGAGAATTTTGGAGCACTCACAAATTCTCGGAATATCTCAGATGATGAATCGAGGGGAACTGGATGGCAGAGAGCCTGCACGGGCTAAAGAACCTGACTGACAAGTGTATGACCCCTCTTGAGCTGCTAAACGTTCATAAAATTAACTCTCAGAATAATGTCCAATTTTTTTCCTGCTCTCTGGGAAGTGTGATCACTCTTCCTGTCACAGTGGCTGGAGCCAGGGGCAATTCCCCCATCTATTTACGAACAGAACCTAATAAACATAAAAAAAAACCACTGATTTTTTCAACAATTAAGAGTTGAAAACATTAATTTGTATTTTATTTAAAACAAAAAAATAAATTTAAATTTAAGTGTTGCACCTCTGAATAAGGACAACCAGACCAGTCTAAAACCATTGTTCTCAAATAAAGATGGAGGTTATATTCAT
>NW_013953146.1:131891-139998 GCF_001266775.1 Austrofundulus limnaeus
AAGCAGTACAGTTGCACAGTTGGTAGAGCAACATATGGCCTCTAGACCAAATTTCTGTTCTCCAGATACTCCAGTTTTCTCTCACAGACAAAAATCATATTTATTATATGACATAAAAAGCAATTAACTTAATAGTTTGGGATAACACTACAGTAGATGTAGTTTGTAATTGTGCTTGTTTTAGTCCTTATTTCCAGTTTTGGGGTTTTATAATCACAGTTTTTCTTCACAAAAGTCAACATCAACAAGCAAATAAAAATTTTAAGATACATAGAAGAGGTGATGCCTTTAAATTTTAAAAAGCGTGTTCCTTGTAAATATCTTTAAAATATGTATTTTGACATTTAAAATCTGTTTAACAACCTGTTAAAATACACAAGAATGCAGGAAATGTCATTTACTTATTTAAACATTTTCTGGGGGAGGACTCCCAGACCCCACACCAGTGGGTCCCCCAACATTACAAATACTTACTCTTGTTTTTGTCTCTGAATGTCATGAAATCAGTGATATGATCAGTGAAATTACAGATTGAACATCTGTTGGCAAATCCAAAGCTTTATATTACCATAGTTTTCAATTTGTCATTTTTACAAACACATCATAAAATTTTATATAGCAGGTATTAGTTTTGGTGTGCCACCCCTGGTTTTCAGTGCCCCCCCACCCCCGGCTGCCCCCATGGCCCCCTCTGAATAAAAGTTCTGCAGGCGCCACTGGCTGGAGCAGAGAAAAGCTTCAAACTTAAACAGAAGCTTGAAACTTAAATATCTCTGAGGTTCACTAAGTCTCAAGAGCTAAATGCATACTTTATGCTGCACCAAGTTCTGAGGTTCACTAAGTCTCAAGAGCTAAATGCATACTGTATGCTGCACCAAGTTTCAGTCCTATGTTTTTAGAATAATTTAAAAAGTTTAACTCATTTAGCTTCATTAATTTAAAGTACTTCTGTTGAGGCAACAAAATAGAAACTGTTCCAAGACGGGTGAACTTTTGCAACCCGCTTTGTGTGAAATGATATAAAGATCATGTAAACAAGTTTTTCCATATGAGACAGCCACTTGAGAGGTGAGGTGATTTAAAATCAGTCAAAGTTGATATTTTATAGATACTGTGGACTTTTTCAAAAATGTTTAACAAAAAAAATTAGAATAAATTTTCTTGGGAAATACTTTTAAATTCAAAACAAATGAAGAGAAAAACAATGAGCAGAGTTGTTTGAAGAGCTGGATCACTTCCAGGCCATCAGGTGGTGAAGCCTGATTGTTTACTGCCACCTTGTGAGCAGCTTTTCATTAATTTATTTCACATATTCATAGTAACCTCATGTAGATTTTACATCACATTTGTATTATAAACACTAATATGGATTTTAAATCTTGATTTTATCAGTTGTAAAATTAGTAATATTTAAAAAAAAAAAATCTGACCAGTTCTAAGCTGATGAAGGTGAAATGAAGACCAGAGCCGGTGCTTGTTGCATCTGATGTGAGAAAGATGTTTTCAATTTAGTTCAGTCAGTTTAATTTTCTTCTCACTAACCCTCATGTGACAAAGGCAAAAAGAAAAGAGATTGAATGTCACCAAAGGTTACAAAAAGAAAATCCTGTTAAAGCCTGTAATTGTTTCTCTATTCTTACTCAGGACTCAAAATTGCACTAATAACACCGGGTTCAGGAAGGGGAAAGGAACATCCAGAAAGTTATGCATTCAAATGAAAGAACAGGAAATAACTTTTTAAAAGAATAATGAACACTTAGTTTGTATTTACAAATGCCACAAAGAAACGTGTGACAGGATGAAAATTGTTTTGTTTGCATCAAGAACGTGAAGGTGAAGGTTTATTTATAGCACTTATTTCATTTAGGCTGAACTTAAAGGTCAGTTCGGTCAAAAGTTTGGATTAAGACACTTGTGACCAGTTTGGATTTTGGGAAGTGTTTATGTACATGTGGAAATAAAAAACATGAAGCTAATTGACTGTACTTGTATAGCACCTTTCCATCCAACCAGGATAGCCCACTCAAATCACTTCACACTACAATCTGTGTCGTCATTTACCCATTCACACAGCACTCTGCTAGGTCTCTACAAAGCTAACATGTACAATCATCTATGGAGACTAATCAGTGCCAATCACATTCATACACACATGGGACACACATCAGAGGAATAGGGGTGAAGTGTCTTGCCCAAAGACACAACAACTGAAACAGCTGGATGGGGGATTGAACCAGTGACCTTTTGGGTCCAGGATGACTCCCCTAACCACTCTGCCACAGCTGCCCCAACATGAAGCAACATATTTCTATGATTATTACAGCATCGACAGCAGGAACTCTAATTATTCCTATAATAATTTAATGGTTTAAAACCTTTATGTTGTAGAGATTGTTTGTTATATTGTTGGAATTGGAGAGAGGAGTGAAGGGTTGTGAAAATCCTCATCTGTAAGGACTCATCAGGTTTATTCTTCTATTAATTTTTAAATTCTTCTTTTGAAAGGTTGAGGGATTAATATTTTACACTGCCACTTATTTTACATAACATGATTGTTTACTTAAAAGGCCTTTTCTTTTCTTTACATTTTATCCAAGCACAAATATCACTTCTGGAGCTGCCTGGGGAATTTAACATACTAATATGTCACACAGGATTTTGAAAAAAAAAATTTTTAATCTGTTTTTAATTATAAATTGACAGTTGTGTATAGCATGCATGAACCTCAATAAAATTAGTTTTTGAACTTTGTTCTTAGCTGCTTTTAAAGAAACTGTTTATTAGAGCCACATTTTGAACTTTGTATTTATTTTTGGTTTGGTGTAATACCCAAAGATCACAGTGGGTAGCATTATGTACAGCTCAAAAGGAGTCGCAGTCAATTACTCAGCAGGTGTGCTGAATTCGGTGGAAAACATATAGTTTTTTGACCGTTGTCGTTGTCTTTGCTTTTTGATCAGTCATGTTCTGTTAACATTCTGCAACATTAAGTATCACAAGTTGTTGGAGAGGACAACAAGCAAATAAATGCTCTTTAACTGTGATCAAGGCAAGTGTTCATTCATTGGATCAAGGACAACAAACGCGTCAACTAAGTGCCGGTCAGCAGCCCCTTAGTGGCTTAGGTTTATTTGTATTTTTTGGCAAGAACAAGTCACTATAATTAAGTCAAAAAACTTTTGTTTCAAATGGCTTAGTTAAAACGCGTTGTGCTGAGTCGCATGGAAGCAGAATCAGTGCTGGAGTGGAAGCCGCGCTGTGCTGAGTCGTAAGGAGGATGTAAGCAAAGGTCGATCCTGGAGGAAAGCGATCATCAGATGACTCCTCTGACGGAGATTCGTTTATGGCGCCCACCGCTTGCAACAAGCTATGAGCAGTAGCGCTGCCAGCTGTTTCGCCATAATAGTAAATAAGTAACTTAAAAAAAACGGTGTGCACTTTATGGGCGTAATTCCAGTGCATTGGTTGCTATAAATAAAACTTTTGTGATCATCATCTACTGAGTGTCTGCCACAAGTGAATAGCTATTGGAGTTTCTTGTGGAACAAGATTGAATGGGGACATTATGGACAGTAATGCTGCGTTCACACCGAACGCAATTTCAGCTTCAAAATCGCAGCCAACGCTGAAGTTTGAAGCTTGTGCACTTTGAGGTCAGACGCAGGACAGCTGCGCTGCACGGCAGAGCCTCCCCGCCCCTCCCTCCTCTGTCGGGTTTTGTTTAATGTCGGACGAGGAAGTGGCTTTGCTTTATTTACAGAGAGCAAGAGCATGTCACGTTCATCAGATAATTAATTCATAATTAATTCACCAGATAATTCAGAGTAGAGGCTCACAGCTCGCTTTCAGGACTATTTTTCCAGTCTGATGAGTCGCTGCCACACATTGGTGAGGATATTTCTGTCAGGACACCGACTGCAGGCACTCATTTCAGCTAAAGAGCTCCTCTCCATCTGTTTCAGGTTAGTGGACATCATTCAGTAAACTGTCCCGTCGGGAAACATGTCACTACGTCACACAGTGGAGTCTCTCTGATTGGTTGACGCGGCGGGTCGAGCTGCAAAAGTTCAGATTTCCCAACTTCAGCGATTTGGACCATCAGCGCGTCGAACGCTCAGATCGTTCAAATCGTTCAAATCGCGCTGCTCTGATCGCGCTTGAGGCGCCGCAGAACTTCCCGACGTTGCTTGAAGCGCGTCCACCATAGACTTTGCATGTAAACCTGCTGCTCTTGACGCTGAAATCYCGTTCGGTGTGAACGCACCATAAATCTGAAGAGTTGGCTGAGGAAAGGATCTGTCACTGTTTTAAATGAGGTGGGACATTCAAAAGAAATGCAAGTGGTTAAACCTAAAAGAACAGTTAAATTAACACCCAGGGCTTTTGCTGAAAAACTGGTTAAATTGCTAGATAAGAAAAAGTCAAGTGAACAAAATTAAAAATTTAAGAAAGGTAATTGATGAACATATGCATGAAAACAGGGTTAATGAAGTAAAGGATGCATTTGAAAAAATCATTTGTTTGTGTGAAGAAGCAAAAAATGCTCATGATTCTTTGATGTCTCTCTTGTCTGTTGAAGAAGGTGGAAAACAAAACACATGGTTTACTGCAAAAATGTTGAGTGAAAAAGGTTTTAATGATGATGTTAAACAATGGTTGAGAAATTATGACAAAGGGGATGATGTGCTTGATGATGTGCAACCTGATGACAGTATATCAACTGTTCCCAGTAAACGGTCTCACCAAAAAGTGCATCCAGTGTCAAAAGCAGGCAAAGTGGTCAATCAACAGCATCTGCCCGTATTAAAGCAGAGGCAGAAAGGGCTGCACTTCTTGCTCGAGCTGCAATGTTAAAGGAAAAACGTGCTCTAGAGAAACAAGAAGCAGAGCTGAAAAGGAAAAAAGAGCAGTTGGAGCTAGATGTTGAAATCGCAGCATCTACTGCAAAATTATCTGTTCTACAAACTGCTTCAGCATCTTCAAGTGAAACTAAAGCATCTGGAAATGGAATGAATTCATTTCTGCAAAGGAAAAAAGAACAAGAAATAATTTCCAAAAGACTCAACCCTGTAGCAAAACCATACGAACCGCAGACACAGTGCAATGCTACAAAGCAATCTCTCACATTGAAGAAAAGTGAATACATGCACTGTGGAACAATGGCAAGAGCGTGCGTTTGGAGCAGGAGAGGAGACATACAGAAAAACACAACAAATTAATCATGTTCACGTAAATGGTGTGCAAACTGTTTCAGTTGACCAACTATCTCCACTTCCTGTGCAAATGCAAGGAGAATTATGCACCATAATGCATAAACAGAATGAAATTACATCAACTCTTGTTCATCAACAACGCCTATTGTCTTTACCTACTCGTGACATTCCAGTTTTTGAGGGGGATCCCCTCCAGAACAGAAACTTTATCAGAGCCTTTGAGCATGGTGTGGAATCAAAAGCTAATGAAACAGACTCTGTGTTTTCTGGAACAGTTCACAAAGGGTCAGCCCAGAGAACTGGTGAGGAGTTGTCAACATATGACTCCTGGCAGAGGTTATCAACTGGCTAAAGAACTTTTACATGAACACTTTGGAAATGAATACAGAATTGCTGCAGCCTATTTAGAGAAGGCTCTGGACTGGCTTACAGTAAAATCAGAGGACATAAAGTCATTACAAGCCTTTTCTCTATTTTTGCATGGTTGCTGCAATGTGATGGAGGAGCTTCATACATGCAAGAGCTGGAAATGCCAACCAATATGAGAGCAATTGTAAACAAGTTGCCATTTAAAAACAGGGAAAATGGAGGACAATGGCTCATGAAGTTTTGGAAAAATTCAACCGTAGAGCTTGTTTTAAAGATCTTGTTTCTTTCATTGAACGTCAAGTTAAGATAATCTCTGATCCACTCTTTGGAGATATTCAGGACAGGACAAGTAGTGTTTCCATGTTAAAGAGTGTCAACAAGTCCAAGCCAACCAAGTTCAACAGGATCACAGGAAACAGCTTTGCCACTGCTGTTAGTGTTGACACAACCAAAGGTTCAAACTCAACTTCACACAGGCAGAATTTGATGGAGAAAACTAAAAATGCATGTGTCTGTTGTAACAAGTCTCATTACTTTGGAGGAGTGTCCAAAGCTGAAGAGGAAAAAGCATCGTGATAAAATTAACTTTTTAAAGGAGAAGAGGATGTGTTTTGGCTGCCTGCGTAGTGGACACATGAGCAAAAATTGAGACAGGCGTTTAATTTGCAAAGAGTGTGGTCAAAATCATCCTACGATGCTTCATATTCCTGAAAGATCAAGAATCAGCACAGAAGGGGAACACTTTAAAGACACAGAACATGTTACACCACCTTCTTCTGAGACATGGTCATACAGAGGCCGGACGAGAGGACAGCATTTTATCTATTCTGCCAATTCAAGTTAAATCCAGCAAGGGAGACAAAATAATACAAACCTATGCATTTGTGGATCCTGGCAGTACAGCAACATTCTGTTCAGAGCATCTTATGCAAAGGTTAAATATGGTTGGAAGAAAAACAAATATACTTTTATGCACCATGGGGCAAGAAAGAGTTGTTTCCACTCATACTTTGAGTGATTTGGAAGTGGCTGGGCTTGACAGTAATCATTTTTACAGTCTTCCAGAAGTTCTCACGCAAAGCAAAATGCCTGTAACTCCTAGCAATATCATTACACATGAAGAGCTAGCAAAATGGCCTTATCTTTCCAATGTTCAAAGTCCCTGCATAGATGCTAATATTGACATGTTGATTGGCACCAACACTCCTAAGGTATTGGAACCCTGGGAGGTCGTCAATAGTCAAGGGAATGGTCCGTATACAGTAAAAACTGTAATTGGCTGGGTAGTTAATGGCCCCTTTCTGGATGGAGAGAGCAACAGACTTAAAGCTGGAGTTGCTGTGGCAGTCGTCAACAGAATTTCTGTGAGTAACCTGGAAGAGATGTTAAAAAATCAGTACAATCATGACTTCAATGAAAGGAGTACAGAGCAAAAAGGAATTTCAAGAGAAGACATCAGATTTTTAAAGATTATGGATTAATCTGCATTTCTTCAGGATGGTCTTTACAATTTAAAAATGCCTTTCAGAAAGGAACAGCTCACACTACCTAACAATATTTCCATGGTCAAGCAAAGGTTGTTGGGATTAAAAAGGAAGTTCACAAAGGATGAACTATTTCACATGGAATATACCAGTTTTGTCAGTGATGTAATAAATAAAGGCTATGCAGAGAAAGTACCTCAACATCAACTGGGTGAAGAAAATGGAAAGATCTGGTATATTCCCCATCATGGTGTACGTCATCCCAGAAAAGGTTCTCTAAGAGTTGTGTTTGACTGTTCATCTGAGTTTAAAGGAGCCTGACTCAACAGCCAGCTTCTTCAAGGCCCGAACCTGACTAGTTCACTATTGGGAGTCCTTGTCAGATTCAGACACGAGCCAGTAGCCTTTATGGGTGACATTGGGTCTATGTTTTTTCAGGTAAAGGTGGCTGAAGAGGATGGAGGCTAACTCCGTTTTTTGTGGTGGCCTGATGGTAAAATGAGCCAAGAGCCAGAGGAGTATCGCATGACAGCACATTTGTTTGGTGCTGTCTCGTCCCCAAGTTGTGCCAGTTATGCTCTTCGGAAGACAGCAGAAGATAACCGTGCTCACTTTTCATCAGATGTGGTGAAAACAGTTGAGCAAAATTTTTATGTGGACGACTGTTTGAAGAGCTTGCCTTCAGAAAGGGAAGCTGTTGTGATGATTAAAGCTCTCTGTGACCTCTGTTTAAAGGGAGGCTTCACTTTGACAAAATGGGTTTGCAACAGCCGGACAGTCCTGCAAGCTCTTGAAGAGGAGCACAGAGCTAAAGATCTGAAAGAATTGGATCTGGACCGAGACGAGCTTCCAGTGGAGAGAGAGCCCTGGGATTACAGTGGTGTGTGGAGTTGGACACATTTAAATTTAAAATGATGATAAAAGATCATCCGGGAGGGACTCAGAGTAGAGCCGCTGCTCCTCCACGTCGAGAGGAGCCAGTTGAGGTGGCTCGGGCATCTGGTAAGAATGCCTTCTGGACGCCTCCCTGGTGAGGTATTC
>NW_013953146.1:145094-148124 GCF_001266775.1 Austrofundulus limnaeus
GAAGAACCCGTCCAGAGGACCTATACAATTTTTTTCCTTTGATTTTTTACCTGGATTACTGAGATGCATCAGGACGTTTTCATACATTTGTGGCAAATCATGTATCAGCCATCAGAGATGCAACTCACTTATCTCAGTGGAGGTACATTTGTACCAAAGATAATCCTGTGGATTATGCCTCTAGAGGTATGAAGGTGAAAGATTTGCTGAATGGAGGAATTTGGATTGAGGGCCCAAAGTTTCTCCTTGACCCAGAAAGGAGTTGGCCTCCAAATGATTTAGAAGCTACAATTGCTCTTGAAGATGTTGAACTTAAAAGAGAAGTCACAATGAACATAATCACTCAGGACATTCCAAATGCTACTGATCAGCTCCTTTTATATTTCTCAGATTGGAGGAAACTTAAGGTGGCAGTTGCTTGGTTCCTTAAATGGAAAATGGTTCTTCTGCAGTTAAAACAAAAAAGAAAAGAGTTGCATGCTCTTAAAGCTGGTGCAGAGGAATCACGTGATGGAGAGGACCAAAAAAGCAATAAGTCGAACCTTTTCTGTTGAGGATCTATTGGATGCGGAAATTTCCATTATTCGCTACAGTCAGCAAAAAAGGTTCAAAGAGGAGATTGCTGCCCTATCAGCTGGAAGATCTGTGTCAAGAAACGGTTCTATTTACAAATTGGATCCATGTTTGGAGGATGGGCTTGTGAGAGTTGGAGGCCGTTTAAGTAAAGCAGCTTTACCAGAAGAGACAAAGCATCCAATCATTTTGTCAAAAGAACAACACATCTCCACACTCATCTTAAGACATGTGCACCAACAAGTGGGTCACAGCGGCAGAAATTATACTCTGTCAAGACTGCGAAAAAGATTCTGGATAACGAACGCCACATCAGCGTTGAGAAAAATCATATCACAATGCAGCTTCTGCAGATGACACAAAGGAAAGTTGGGTGAGCAGAAAACGGCAGACCTGCCAAAGGAAAGGCTCATTCCAGATCTTCCTCCCTTTACACATGTGGGAGTGGATTATTTTGGTGCTTTGGAAGTAAAAAGAGGACGAAGCCTCTGCAAGCGTTATGGTGTCCTTTTTACCTGCTTGGCAAGCAGAGCGGTTCATTTGGAAGTGGCTTCATCTTTAGATACTGATGCATGTATTAATGCTCTGCGAAGGTTCATCAGTCAAAGAGGACAAGTGTCTTCAATCCGCTCAGACAATGGTACAAATTTTGTAGGAGCAGAGAAGGTACTAAAAGAAGCACTTGAATCTCTAAACCATAACCAAATACAGAGAGCATTATTGCAAGATGGCATCAAATGGAACTTTAATCCACCTGCAGCATTGCATTTTGGGGGAGTCTGGGAATGAGTCATACGAATGGTAAGAAAAGTTCTTACCTCTGTGATAGACCTTCAAACACTGGATGATGATGGACTGCAGACAGCGTTCTGCGAGGTTGAGGCTATATTGAATGGTCGACCTCTCACTAAGCTCTCAGATGATCCCATGGATTTAGAAGCACTCACTCCTAACTACATTCATACAAGTCACTACACTGTTAGTTCATCGGTTCAGTGAGACATTAATCATTTTCTTCTCAACTGAGGCCATTCAAAAAGCTATCTACAGCAAGATAAATGTAAAACGTCACGTCTTCCAGAAAAAAAACACTTCCAAATGACCAAAATATCTTTTTTAAATATTCAAAAAGGAACTGCTGAAACTCATCAAGTTTTGGAATATGAAATAAAATATGTCCGTGCATGTTGTCAGGGCAGATCTATGAAGACCAAGACTGAGATCGGTTGGAATAAAAAGACAAATTAAAAGTAGTAACAAAATATATAAAGCTGATGTTGACATGAAACTATCAAAATTTTAAATGTTGCCTAAAAAGTGATTATGAAAGAATGGCAACTGCAGTGGGATGATAAATTTTTAAAATAAACATGTGTCACTCTGTTTTTTAAAGGGACCAAAAGTAATAAGACAAAAAAAAGCATGTGAGAAATTGCTACAATATTAGGAGTTTCAAAATCTTCAGTTTGGTACATCCTGAGAAAGAAAGAAAGCTCTGGTGAACTTATCAATGTAAAACACAGGTGTCCAAACATTTTGTCATCTGGGCCAAAAATCATAAAGTCAGAAGTACATGAGGGCCAAAAATATTTTTCTTTTGCCTGCTCAACAATAAATTAAGCATTGAAGTCTTTAAACAAATAAAGTAGTCAGATTTATTGCTGGAAATGGATGTGTGAGTTAATCTAGATCCAGAACTTTAAAATTGTTTTGCAGGATTCCCTTATTGAAAATTTTTTGTAATTTTATAGGTTTCTGTTGGGGGAAAAAACAACTCAATTTAGTCAATTCTGATCAATAAAATCAGGATTTAGGTCACTCTTTTGTTGAAAATTCTTGCTGTATTCAGATGAATTTAATAAAAGAATTAAAAGCAGTTTGGAGTGCAGCAAAATCAGCTTCTGAGTAGAAGTCACTAAATAGATTTGAAAAAACCTACGAGTCTGGTTATTTAAAGACAAACAACTGGTTTTGTTGCTAATATTTTTTATTATAAGATTTTACTTTGTGATAAATTTGCCCTAATAATAAATAGAAAGTCTCCATCTACATCAAACACCTGTGCCGGGGGGACAAATTTTTAAACAAATTAGTATAATTCTTGAATTGAAGTCAGGGACCACACAAAATCAGTTCAGGGGCCACAAATTGCTCCCGGGCCACACTTTGGACACCCCTGATGTAAAACAACCTGGACATCTACAGAAGACAACAGTGGTAATTTCCATGGTGAAGAGAAACCCCCTCACAGCAGCCAACCAAGTGAACAACACTCTGCAGGAGGTAGGTTAGCAATAACTAAATCTACCATAAAGAGAAGTCTGCATGAAAGTAAATACAGAGGGTTCACTGCACAGTGCAAGCCTAGCTGTAATTGTCTGTGTTATTTTATTTTATTTATTTAGTTAGTTAGTTAGTTAGTTAGTTAGTTAGTTAGTTAGTTAGTTAGTTAGTTAG
>NW_013953146.1:148710-150744 GCF_001266775.1 Austrofundulus limnaeus
ACTTTAAGGTATGTCTTTTTAAATGCACTTCTTGGTTTTTGTGTTTAGTTTAGTGCTGTATGCTTGTATCTTTTGAGGAAGTAAAAACATGAGTCTTATTCATGTCCAAATGAATTTATTGATCATTGAACATGATTGACATGTGAGAAAGTCTTGAAGAGGTTTTCATTCCTTTAGGATTGTGATTTCAGTTAATTATACAGTAGTATTTACATTAAAATTAGTTCAGCTGTTTACACAATAAAAATTCAACCCGTTCACTCATTTTAAGGTGTTTGAATGAACAGTGATCTCCACATTTTACATGAGTTGTAAACATTTTTCTATCAAAAACATTATGCTCTGTTGTTTGAACGGAGATGAAAAACTAAACCACAAGATGGCAGTAGTGCAACTAAAAGAATGTCAACTACCGTTAATATCCAAAGAAGAAGATTTAAATAAAGTGGGTGTGGTTTAACGTCATGACGTAATGTTGTCTTACGTAAATCCTGTACGGCGCTGCGTGAACCGTTCTCGGCGCAAAAATTCAAACTCCGAGCAGACAAGAATAGCCTCAGTTGCTTGTTTTTGTAATATCTCAAATTTTATTTGTACAGTTTAAGACGGACTTTGTCACAGTTTGGACAGTTTCATGGTAAGTTTAATAGGTCGAAAGGGTTTAATTCTGTATTTTATATGTTAGTGAGCGAGTTAGCGGACAATGAATGAGACGAGGGCGACGTTGTTATGCTAGCGTGGAGCGCTAACAGAGCTAACCAGTGACGAGCAGACAGCAGATTTGATCAGGTTTCTTTGAACCCGTTTAATTTTGCGTGGTAAATCAAATATTTTTCTATTATGTATATTCCCCAAGGATGATAATTAATTAAAAGTCAAAACGTACTTTTTATATTTGGCTTTATGCTAAATAAGCTAAGTTTCTGTAGTCAGAAGCAAATAATCTTTGTGTATAACTACGTGTTAGCCGGTCAGTTTAAAAACGTGATCTTCAGGGGGAATAGAGAGAGTGTTTATTCGGCAGATGAAACGCTTTTATTTTTCGAGCTGTTTGAATCATCTGGTCTCAGTGAACAAACTGGGGTCTGAAAACCCCTCACTCTCTCAGGTGACTGATTTTTTGTGCTTTTCAGCCAGTAATTTCAAATTTTCCGTTTAAAATTATATTACACATTTGCTTAATCAAATCTAGAAAAAGTTAAGTTTATTCTTAAATCTATTCTTTATTCATATAATCATATTATCTGACAAGATGTGCAGCTAAAGTACTGTAAAACCAGTACACAGCCTTTGTGCTGTATTATCTATCTAAAAGTGTCATTATAGATGTAGAGCATTTCACAAACTTAAAGCTCTTAAAGGGTCTTTTTCTCTCTCTATCAGCTAAAAATGAGTGCAGCCTCTACCCCAGTGTCCCGGGTCCATCCGGGATGGACGTCATCTTTGAAGAGCAAGGGTTCATCCCCTGCGGCCTGCAGCACCCCGCTGCTGGCAGCCTTCCCTGGCAACGACGATGAGCAGGAGCGTCGTCAGCGCAGGAGGTCCAGAGTCATTGACCTTCAGTCTGCCAACGATTCTTCATTTATTGATTCTGCTTCTCACAGGTAAGTTGTTGACCTCATGGCAAAACATACAGCATCACCACTCTTGCAGGTTGTTCTTTCAAATGTTTCATTTTGTATTAGAAAAATCTAGTGCTGTACCAAACGATTATTTTCTAATCGATTAATCTAACGATTATTTTTTCGATTAATCGATTATTCTAACAACAAATCTATAATTTATTCTGATGTGAGTGCACTGGATATTTAAAATGTTTTCATCAAATTAACAAGAACAGCTCTTTAATATTGTAATATTTTCTGTATTAGTTTTTTCAAGGACACAAAATCTGCACTCTAGAGTCAATTCTTTAACAAAAAAAAGCTTAAAAGATTTAACATCAACATAAAATCTCAACCAAAACATATAAAATTCAAGTAAAAGAAATATAGTGCAAGATGTTAACAATCTAACAAATGAACTAAATCATGC
>NW_013953146.1:152709-157103 GCF_001266775.1 Austrofundulus limnaeus
AATTATTAGTTGTAAAACGGTCACCAGGCAATATTATCGTTTATCGCAATAAATTTTGAGACAATTAATCGTCCAGCAAAATTTGTTATCGTGACAGGCCTATCTATGGCACTGCTGTCTCTCCCTTCACATGAAGGTCAGAAGTTGTGCGCAGTCAGTTCAGTTTTCCACAAACAGAATAACACAATCAGATTAAATTTACATGCACGCCCTTCAAATCAGTCAGCTTAAACCACCTCTCTTATTTGGATTACAAATTCATTTCGATCGAGCTGAATCAGACCAGAATATTTTGATTGGGGTGTTTACATGACATATTTTTATTCCAATTTGCCGTTTAGTTTGGTTACTTACTGTATGTCCATGTAAACCTAGCTATTGAAAAGGCTCCAACCTGCAAAGTTGATCTGGCAGCAGCAATAAGAGACAGTTGGAGCCAGACTGATGCAGAATACTGTTTATCATCAGTGAAGTCCATGCCTCAGAGAATTTTACATGTTAAAACAACAAAAAACTAATAGGGCAGTTTTTCCTCACAATTCTCTATTTTTTCTTCTACTTGATTTAAAAAGAAAATAAGCTGTGATGGAAAAAAGTTTTATTTCTTAATGCCAAACTGTTTCCATTTTGAAAAATGATAGTTTGTTGTTTCACCAAAGTCAAACATCTGACAGAACTTCCTCCAAGAGAGGCGATTCCATCATTTTTGTCAGGGGGACTGTAGTAAAGCAACCTCTACCACACAGAGCCAGTCTGCCTCTGGCTGCCATGTGTGAAGACTGATGCCTTGCCTTTTGTGTGCAGTGCTGTGGGGACTCCTGCTGCTGTACCCAAGATGTCCAATGCTCAGATTTCAGAGCACTACTCCACCTGCATAAAGCTGTCCACTGAAAATGTAAGTCTTTGTTTTGTGTGTGTTTGTGTGCGCGCATACAGACATAATAAAGAAAAAATGTATCAGAATACATCTGTACAAAGGAAAGAAAAGAAAACTTCACTGTGTGAGCCATTCAGTGGTTTGTTTAATGTGGACACACACTGCACAAAAACCTGGATTCTTTATTAAATATTTAAAGATTTGATTTCAAGAAAGCTGTGAAGTGACACATTATAGTTTTAAAATGGATCTCTCTTTATTTAGTTCAATGTATGTTTTTGGTCTTATTTGTTTATGAAACTCTGACATATAAATCATCCAGAAGTTAAAAGAGGATGTCAACACAGAACAGAAAATGCAACACAGACACACAATTGTTTAGGGTCTTGTTACAAGTAGCTAAAAAACAGGTGGTTTATCATTTTCTTTTTAGTCATTTAAAAAAAATGCAGAAGCCAAAATATTGTGACAGGCATAAATTACTTTTGGCTTGTTTTTTTTAAATAAAGCATTATTACTATTAGCTGAAAACTTCTTATGACAGACGGATCCAGTGAAAAATGATTCATCTCAGAGTTTTTTGTCAGTTTTTTTTTCTCCCTCTGCTTTCAGTAGTTTCCTTCATATGTTTACGGAGTTTAATCTTCTCTTATCTTTATTGTTTTACAAGACATTGCTTTTCTTATGTCAAAAAAGGCTGTAGTTTTACTAAAAGCTTTTTAAAATTTATCTTTGCTTGACAGAAAAGCAAAAGTTACGCCAATCAAGTTTAATTTTGTTCAACTAAACGGTGAAACAAATTGTATCTTGGCTTCTAATAATTAAAGATAAAACATTTTAAAGCNGTTAGTTAGTTAGTTAGTTAGTTAGTTAGTTAGTTAGTTAGTTAGTTAGTTAGTTAGTTAGTTAGTTTGTTTGTTTGTTTGTTTGTTTGTTTGTTTGTTTTTTAACACAAACGATCTTACCAAACATGTACCTTTTGATATTCTGGAGAAACTTGAAAAGAATGACAGGAAAATAAATTAGGAAGGTTTCGATGAGGAACAGCCGTGTCATGGGAAATAACAAACATGTTAAGGATTGACACTGAAATGAGGCACTTTTTGCTATAAGTGAACATCCCACTGACCTCTGCAATCAGTGTCAAGAAAGATGAACAGCAGAGCAGAATGTAGGCCTAACTATAATGTGCAGAAAAGTCCGAATATTACAGATTCTTCATGCATCTGTGCATGGGCTACTGAACATCTGTTGGTCCATGTGGGCACTAATGGGAAGAAAAGAGAAAAAAGATTTTTTTTATTTTTGTTTGTTTTAGGCTAGGAGGAAAAAACTACTTCAAAACGTTTTTCAAAAGTTTTTTCAAAACTTCCTTATCACAAACTTTCTCAAATAAATATATTTTTTACAGAAAATTACCACCAAAAATGCCTTTGGTCTCCATCTGATTGATTACATGYCAGATATTCTAAAACAGAAGGATTCTGAACTCACCAACTTTAAGGTATGTCTTTTTAAATGCATTTCTTAGTTTTTGTGTTTAGTTTCTAGTGCTGTATGCTTGTATCTTTTGAGGAAGTAAAAGCATGAGGCTTATTCATGTCCAAATGAATTTATTAATCATTGAACATGATTGACATGTGYGAAAGTCTTGAAGAGGTTTTCATTCCTTTAGGATTGTGAGTTCAGTTAATTATAGTACAGTCATGGCCGAAAGTGTTGGCACCCCTGAATTTTTTCCAGAAAGTTAAGTATTTCTCCCAGAAAATTATTTTAGTTACACATGTTTTGTTATACACATGTTTATTTCCTTTGTGTGTATTGGAACAACACAAAAACAGAGGAAAAAAAGCAAATTTGACATAATTTTACACAAAACTCCAAAAATGGGCCGGACAAAATTATTGGCACCCTCAACTTAGTATTTGGTTGCACACACTTTGGAAAAAATAGCTGAAATCACTCGCTTCTTAAAACCATCAACAGGCTTCTTACACCTCTCAACGGGAATTTTGGACCACTCTTCTTTTGCAAACTGCTCCAAGTCTCTCATATTTGAAGTGTGCCTTCTCTCAACAGTAATTTTAAGATCTCTCCACGGGTGTTCAATGGGATTTAGATCCGGACTCATTGCTGGCCACTTTAGAACTCTCCAGCACTTTGTTTCCATCCATTTCTGGGTGCTTTATGAAGTGTGTTTGGGGTCATTGTCCTGCTGGAAGACCCATGACCTATGACACAAACCCAGCTTTCTGACACTGGGCCCTACATTGCGACCCAAAATCCTTTGGTAATCTTCAGATTTCATGATGTCTTGCACACAGTCAAGGCAGCCAGTTCCAACGGCAGCAAAACAACCCTAAAACATCTTTGAACCTCCACCATATTTGACTGTAGGTACTGTGTTCTTTCCTTTGTAGGCCTCATTTCATTTTCTGTAAACAGTACCAAAAAGCTCTATCTTGGTCTCATCTGTCCACAAAACGTTTTCCCAGAAGGATTTTGGCTTACTTACATACATTTTGGCAAACTGCAGTCTAGCTTTTTTTATGTCTCTGTGTCAGCAGTGGGGTCCTCCTGGGTCTCCTGTCATAGCGTTTCATTTCATTCAAATGTCGACAGATAGTTCGAGCTGACACTGATGCACCCTGCACCTGCAGGACAGCTCGAATTTCTTTGGAGCTTGATTGGGGCTGCTTATCCACCATCCGGACTATCCTGAGTTGCAACCTTTTATCAATTTTTCTTCTCGCCCACGTCCAGGGATATTAGCTACAGTGCCATGGGTTGTAAACTTCTTGATTATGTTGCGCACCACGGACAAAGGAACATCAAGATCTCTGTAGATGGACTTGTAACCTTGAGATTGTTGATGTTTTTCCACAGTTTTGGTTCTCAAGTCCTCGGAGAATTCTCTTCTCTTTTTGTTCTCCATGCTTAGTGTGGCACACACAGACACGCAATGCAAAGATCGAGTAAACTTCTCTCCTTTTTATCTGGTTTCAGGTGTGATTTTTTTTTTAATTGCCCAAACCTGTTACTTATCACAGGTGAGTTTGAATGTGCATCATAAGCTTGAAACAAAGTTATTTACCATCAATTTTGAAAAGGTGCTAATAATTTTGTCCGGCTCATTTTTGGAGTTTTGTGTAAAATTATGTCAAATTTGCCTTTTTTTTTCCCTCTGTTTTTGTGTTGTTCTAATAAACACAAAGGAAATAAACATGTGCACAACAAAACGTGTGTAATTGCAATAATTTTCTGGGAGAAATACTTAATTTTCTGGGAAAAATTCAGGGATGCCAAAACTTTCGGCCATGACTGTATTTACATTAAAATTAGTTCAGCTGTTTACACAATAAAAAATTCAACCCATTCACTCATTTTAACATGTTTGAATGAACCGTGATCTCCACATTTTACATGAGTTGTTAACATTTTTCTACAGGGTTCCTGCAGATCTTTAAAAAGTCTTAAAAGGCATTGAATTCATCAATCCAAAAATAAGGCCTTAATT